>NC_142717.1:28951092-29013592 GCF_055471065.1 Atractosteus spatula | reverse complement strand
CTATTATGGATAACTACAGGCTAATCATTGCCATTGAAGACATTCTGTAGAATAAGACATTTTGCAATGAATAATTTGGTAAATGCTCTGGTACTGTATCTCTTAGGAATGCATGGAAAGCTTTCAGTGCCTGATAATATAATATTCAAACAGAATTAGAAGTGATTAAAAACAACACACTTTCCTCACTTTTCCTTTTATATATTTAAAGGATCATTTTTCTTACATAGTCAAATTAAATATTTAGAGTTTTATTAACTTATTAACTTATTATTTCCCCATAAATTGTGGTTCTTTGCTAAAATCACAGATTTCAAGATAATGCCTTTGTCAGCAGCTCATTTCAGAGATTACCTGAAAGATTTAAGTAAGACTTAATAAAAAAGTTAAAAAATGTTTATTTCAATGTAGTTTAAAATAAGATGTACAGTGTGTGCAATGACAATGGATTGAAGGATTCTTTAATACAGGAGAGAAAAATGTAGGAATATTTCCCAGAAGCTGAATCATTCAAGAAAGACCATGTTTAAAACATTTAAACGTTTAATCAATTAATTCAAAAAAATGTGTGGAACTGTGTTACCATACGGTATAGTATATAGGCATATTGTGTGGATAGTTGTATGTGCTTTTATTAATAAACTAGAATTGTAACAATTATATCACACAAATTATTTATTGAACTAATTTTGACTTTGTGATTATTTCATTTAATCTGCTCAAGTGCAGACAGAATCACTAAAAATAAATAAAAAATTCTGTGTGCTTCAGCAACACTCAAAAGTGGAAGGTGTCATCAAGATTTATATTGTTAGAATTTGTCTTTAACTGATCAGTATTTGCATCAAAAAGGCAAACACACTGCATTGCTTTTTTTGTTTAACACTGATGCTGACTGGGCGTATTAAAACTACATTTTCGCACGTCTGCTGCATCATGTTGTGAATGTCAGCACCTCAAAAGGTGACAAATGGACTGAATAACACGGCTCCAAATCAACAAGATCATCTGGGCATCTGAAAGCGATAAACACGCTATGCACCACCTAATTTCTCAGCTCCGATAACATATTCACTGTGCTCTGGCCATACGTCCACATACGATCAGATGCTCTACACAACGAAAAATGAAAGATGAATATGAAATTAAGAATCTATGAGTAGCCATCTGGTTTCCTTTCATTCAAGTAGCCCACTTGAACACATTCGCAGAGATCCATGGCAAGGGAGTCAAGGAATGCCAGCCTGGCACTTCAGAGCAGCACAGAGCCAAATCTGCAGCTCCTAATGGCTCCCTTTCATTTCTGCACTCACTGAGAGACTCTGTGGCAGATTGGAGACATAATTACTCTCATGTCAGGTGATTATCCTGGGCCTTAATGTAATCTTCCATTCACACATACCATATTTCAATTACGACTGCTATGAAACAAGCTGTGTATTCAAATCACCAATCACCTTATCACTGCTGAACAATGTCAACTGTAAAAGAACGCCAGCTGAAGGCAATTACACATGTGTCGAGAACCGATTATGATTACTCTCCGCGGTATTTGTGATGAGCTGGGGAGCGTTCAGAAAATTTAATTTAATGACAATATGCTTGCTGTACAATCCATAATACCCCCCAACCCAATCCAGCATGAGGCTATTTACACTGATAGGAGCATATTATCGCCAAACTGAAAAGCTGGACTGGGATTACTGTGGAGTGTCTCAGCGGGGACAGGGATAGGTAATCTCTCAACATGCATACGGTGGCTGGGGCAAAACACAAATCTCCTCCAAAAGCCACGTGTGAGAGGGCAACCTCTGCCCCTGTAAGAGAGGAGAGGAGCCATGTTATTTATTACATACATGACAAACAGCCCCCCACTGCACACGGGCATCACACCCCTGAGGTCATTAGGTTTTTTCTTCTTCTGTTTTGTTTTGCCCATTTTTCGAACTGTTTTTGCCATCTTATCGTTCCAAACGGACTCATCTCAAATAATAAGCGTCGCAGGCTTTATCATTCTGGCGATCTGCTTGTTGAAATTAAGAGCATGAAAAAGGCCACAATAAAGGTAGTTGGCACTTCTTGCTAATGTAGCCAAGTAAGTGTCAGTCAGGTAAAATCTACTCAAATCGTAGCCTTGAGATAGGCTAGGAGTGATTTGTTTTTATTATGACAGAGAGCAATAAGTGACGGAACACCAGTGCTTTTGGTGAAGCATGGTAAAAATGGGATGAATGCAGAATTTAATGCACTACATATGCATGATAAAACTGAATGCTTACTATGACACATTTAATCAAGCTGATATAGGTTGATCAAGCTCAGTTTGTTGCTTGCTACAAGTTTATCAGAGTATCTCATTCAGAGGTTTCATGAAAGAAGCCAGTGTATCTTATTCAACAACATGGCTGATTAGCTTGTTCTACTCTCACAACCTTTGGCAAAGTGTTGCTTTGTGTGCTGATAACCCTTGTCGGGCTGCCTGCAGCTATGGTACTCACATTAAAACATTATGTATACATGCTGAGAAATATGTCTTAATTAAATTAGGTGATTTATTGCTTGTGTATGGTTAAGTACTACTTCTACTGCTTAGTAGACTCAGGATTGTCAAGTGGCATGTTGAAAAAGAGATATTATAAGGAATTGCCTGAGACATAAAGGGAAATTATCTTTCAGATTGCAGCTTTGCACTGAGAGCTGCCGTCTTGAAATCAAATGACAAATGTCCCAGACAACAATTCCTAATCCGTCATAGTGCTGTCAGAAATGACCAAGGACTGACAGGGGAGGACCACAGAAGCAGTGGAGGGTGACATCTGGTATCTGTCAATCCGCATCATAATTTGAAAAAGTCTGCTCACATGGCTTCAGGCCCACTTGTAAGTGTGGACATATTGTTACATTATATAAGGCACAACACACAGCTAAAATTTAGCTTGCAGTTGTGGCAGTATGTATTATTTGAATTCCACAAAGACTTTAGTTTTTGTTAATAATAATAATAATAATAATAAGTTTGAACATTTTTCTTTTACACTTCTGTTTATTCAATTACATGTTTGGATAAAGGTGTCTGCTGCGTACATATAGCTGCCAAACTGAATGAACAAAGTGTGATCCAAATCACAAAATATTTAGCACTGCAGCGATAAAACAGACAGACCCTTTCGGCGTAATTTAATTTTCAGAATATTACAGGAAACTACAAATTCTGAAAAAATAGTTTGCTCCTGTGCCTTTGGGTCAGTAGTACATCCCCTTATTATATTTTCTGGCTCCAGAAATATCATTCAGGCCGGTGATTTGATAAAATTCAGAAATACAGAATGCGGGGTAATTTGGGGAGTCAGTGAAACCGACCAGAAAGTGAAAAGAGCAATACCAAGCCGTGACATCATGGCATCTGGCCTAGGAAACAAGCAAAAGGCTATACTGAAGCTGAGAGTAACTGCTACAGTATGTCTTGATTGAGCCAAAACTAATACAAACCTTATCAAGCTCTGAGTCACTGCCAATGCTCTGGACAAATTGATTTAATTTTAGCCAGCTACAGTAGCTTTTTGGTCAGACACAGGTTTTTTTTTAGAAAAAAAGAATTTCTGTGACATAGACCCGCATCCTATGATTTTAATATCAAACAGTAGTTCGTTCCCTCGATTCCTCATGCCAAATTAACAATCTGAATTTTGTTTCAAAACGTCAAAGCTGAATGTGGGGGAAAAGTGACAGTGTGTCCACAAAGTTATGAGGAAAGAACCAAATGTAAAATGCCTCTACTCTCGGTGTCCCCTTGAGGACAGGAAAATATTAATCATTAATAGAATCTTCCATTTTGTTTGGCTCGAACTCAGTTGAAGCCACATGTTTCCCTTCAGCCTCTCACATGTGTGAATAAGCTGTGACCACAAAAATATTTTGACATAAAAAACGTACTAGCAGGACATTTCTAGCAGAGATCCTTTATTAAATGTATATACAGCAAGCAAAACACAGCTTCAGAATAAAAAAAATAAAAATAGAAACTGATTTGTACAAGAAAAAGCACAATGGGTACAGGGATTCACACCACTTTGTTTAGATGAAATGGGTTTTGGTTTATTTCACTCTCAAGTTGGTTTATTCTCTCATATTTGGTTTATTTCACTCGTGCATTTAAAGTGTTGTAAAATTTTGGGAGGCCGAACAGCCTATCGATGGGTATCAAAGCAGCTGCAAAACTCAAGTTTCCAATTAAGTTGCACTATTTTAATAAGCTCTTTTCATTCCTATCAAATAAAAAATGTTTATTTTAAAGTTTCCAAAAATCATCAAAAGAATTATACTTGCTATTCTTCTTAGAACTCTGTTGGAGCTTTGTAACAATAACAATAACAAGTGTCAGCTTCCTGAGTGCCTCTCTGTAGTCTCAGTTCTGTTTTGACAGTTTCCAAAGTGCTTCCAGTTGTATCACTTTTAGCATTCTGTAAGAGGCACAGAATGTCTGGCTCAATGAAGTTACTTCAGATTTTGAAAATGAAAATGAATTGATTGATAAAATGATTGATTGTGATACTTCATGGACAGGAAGAGTTCCTGTTCAATAATTCAGTATTTATTGGACTTCTTTATGATTAATAACTAGCATAAATAAATAGGGATTTTCATCCCAGTATGCAGCAAAAGTTGGTGGAAGAATATCCCTACTCTTTAAAACAGTGTCATGGGATCTGTAATGACCAAGCAGTAGCACCTTGGTTTAGTGTTTAATCAGAAGGATGGCACCTCCTAATATTCAGTGTCCCCGGTCAATTCACATAGACACTGGATTGCAAATTCTGCTCCAGAGGGAAGAGCTCCACCTACTGGTCCACCAACGCCAAATACCTGTACAGCAGCAACCTGGATTCCAGTAGATGCCCCCAGTTTGACCAGGTTCAGCCTTGCTCAGCGTCTGAAATCTGACATGTTCGTGCTTGACAGTGGTAAAGCTGCATTAAGTCGTTGTCACTGGGTACTTTTGTTTTAAAATGACTATTTTATTAAAAATGTTTCAGTTCGGCAAGTAAGTCTTTCACAGTGGATAGTTCATATCTTCTGCAATGAGTTACAATCAGGGCAGCCTTGTCTATAGGCCTAGTATAACAGTCTCCCACTTTGAGTAAAAAGCAGAAGCTCTTTCCTATGGCACCATTTGTCTTTCTGTGCATCACTGAAATAAGCTTGAAACTTCCAAACATGTGAATTTGATATAAAGAAAAAAACATCAATTGGAAATTGTGTTGGAAATTGAAAACGAAACTTGGCAGGTAAATTCCATTACCTTTGTGCTTGGAAGAACTGACTAAACTGGAGTGCTAGAAAAGTGAAATGTCTTGACATTTGATCTTATTCTTAAAAAAGAGGGTTTTATTCAGCCTTTGGCCTAGGGTTTAACAATAATTCCAAAAGGAGCACCACTGCTTCCAACAGGCAGGGGTGTATTGTGCCTGAGTATTCAAATCCAAATTACACAAAACTTAATTAAAAAAAATGAAATAAAGTTAAACTAGTGACTGCCATGAAGTGTTTTTCAGGACCCTATGCAGACGATAGAACCTGGAAGGGAGTGCAACAAACACGGGTTGACTAAGTTGGCAAATACTATACAGTATGTCACTTGTAAAATATGACACATGGCAAATGTTTCATTTGTAAAATATATTTTTCATGCTTCTCTGCATTGATCCCCATTGTTAAAATTTAAGCAGTTACACCCATCTTAACCAACACATTATTCACATCTAAATTTCATTTTATTTCCACAGATCTCAGTTAACTCATTCAGTTTTCATGTTTTGGCCTTCAGGTCTAAATTCATGCTAAAACAGCTACAGTAGACATTATTCAGGTTGTGTACTGTAGTTTAAACAGACCTTTAAGCTTACTTATGACTAGTTGCTCTTCCACTAATAGCATTTAAGCAACAGTATTCCAGTCCGAGTGATTTCTTCAACAGTTAGTGCAGACGTTTTACGTTAATCGATTAGTTCTCTGATCTGCAAGGAAATTGCGGCCAGAGTACAAGAGAAATAGACAATTGATTAAAAGGCATCAGAGATATGTTATAAATTTCAAGATAATGAACTAATATATATTTGATTGACAGCTTGCCACACAAATATGGTACTCAAATAAGAAGAGTAATCACAGACATTCTTCAAAAATCTGCTTGATAAGGTTCTTCAATCAATAAGTGTCTAGCAACCAAATAATCAAGAACAGGTCAAATGTTCTCCTCTCCTTTGGAACCCTTCGTGTGACCAGGAAGACACTGTCGAGCCTTTAAAAATGTCTGGAGTAATTCAGGAACATGCTTCAGCCTCCCCTGAAGGCTCTATTCTCTCCTAAACGGAGAGAGTAACTTTTCTACCAATTTTGTCTTACACTTTTCTAAGGAACTCCATACAAAGCAGGCAGTTGGTATACAAATTACAACATGCAGTACAGTCAAATCAATTGTTAGATATGCTGACTTCTACCAGGAGTCTGGTACTAGCTCTACCAGATGCATAAAAACCTTAAGTTAAAATGTTCCTTAATTCTCCACTTACAGTAAGTACTTAATAGCTTGAATTCTATTTAAATTTTAAGATTGAAGTGATTGTCTTAGTTAATGGAAAATGAATCTGTACTGTAAACTTAAATTGGACAATACCTACAGCGTTTTTATGCGACGAGGGTCGTGTCTGACAGTTATAGAAATAATCTGGAATTTGTACATTTGTTCTGATTTGGTTCAGAACAGGGATTTGTGAAATTAATACCAAATTCTGAAGCTATCAATAAAGCTAGAGACAATACAGTTGTGAAAAAAACAGATAACATTAATGTATTTTGATTACAGTTTGGGGATTTTAGAGGCACCTGTATAATATTGGGGAAATGATAGAGTGATGTAAACTTTAAACGGAAGCAAAATGTTTCAGAATTTGCCCTGTAAGTGCTCAGAGGATTCTTCAGGTCCTCTTCTTCAATGGACTTGGAAATCAACTCACACAAATGAGGATGGGCTTTAGAAACATCAGTACATATGACTTTCTTTAATTATTTATTTGTCCAAAAATGACCATGTTCCATATTTTGTGTTTAAGGTGGCTAATCCTTTTCTCCAAGACCTCAAAGTGCAGTTGTGCACAAAGGAATTGCTATTATCAAGCTGGCAGTATCTCCTCATTTCTGCCCCCACCTCACACACATTGTTCAAAGCCTGTTTCATGCTGTGCAGTAGGTCATCAGGGACAGAAGGAGAAAGCAAGCAGAAGTGAAAAAGGCAAAATGGTTTGTGTCCATTTAAGAAAAAAAATCAATAATAGCATAAAATTGATTTAGTGCTTGTCATAAAACATAAGTAAGTGCTGGAAAATGGAGAAAATTGAGTCTCAGTTTAATCTGCACAAAAGCTGCACTGTACTGATGAAGTGATCTGCGAAGAAAGATACAATAAAATCTAAAGACAGATACTTAATTGTCATATTAAAGACTCTCTTTACAGCCTGCTGGAGTGGTGGGGTAGGTCCCATTAATCATGTGGATAAGGGCCAATGGAATCAAATCACAATTAAAATCTGTTCAATATTGCCTCTAATATGTTTTGCAAGCATTAATTTTTTCCCATTGATTCCCCACCCCATAAATCAGAAATGTTGCAGCGCATGTAATAGTTTATGGGGAAAGGATTATGGTTTTATGAAGTTAATGCAGCAGAACCATCTAATTTACGCAGGCTAAAGCTTTATGTCTATTGCTTATTTCTATTAGTTTCATAGGGGAAAAATCTTCAGGCTACAAAAAAGTCAATGTTTTCTATTTTGAAATAACATCAGGATCTTTGCTTCCTTTGTATTCATAGTTCTTTTGTGTTTGTGATTTAGGTTTTCTTCTTTTATTTCCAAATTGCAGGTTGAGAAACAATTTAAACTGGGTTTGCTACAACAATCACTTCCCATTTACGTAATTGCAGCACCTGATGCATTTTTTTACATGTTTTATTTTGGGAGCCTGAAGATTATTTTACAATGCAAACAACAAATAATAAAAAGATACATTTCACTATAATAACAATATACTGTACATGCACAGTGAATAGAATCTCTCTCTTTCCTAGCGTTAGCACAGTGAATAAAACAAAGCTCATATTTATGCATGACCTTTTTGTAGCAATTAATAAAAACTTTTTGCTTTCAAAAAGAAACCTTCTAAATAAAATTACAGAGCTACAGTATTTGTTGAAAATTTCTTACTGAGATTAGATTAACTCCTTCACAATAAAAATCTAACCGTGTAAGTTGTGGATTTTACCTCTTTGGACACATTATGTCCAAAATACAGTGTACATCCTAAATCGAAGGGAAAGTTTTTTTATTATTGAGCATATTGGAATAACAAAATGAAAGCGACTTAATAAAAATCCCAGGAGCACATTATATGGGGTTTGTGTTGCATTAGAATGGCTAAAACTAGTTGATAAAGAATCTGAATTCTTAAACAACAATTCAAAAAGAGAACAGAGAAAATAACAACCATGACCCACTTGAATACCGCTTATCTCCTGGTTGTTATTGGTGTGACTGAAGGTGGCGTGTCTTTGAGAGAAGATGCTGTAGAAATGTAGAAATGTTCTACTTCAACAATCTGCATTCTAGTCCAGAGGAACCAGAAAAGCAGATTTGTAAGGGACCAGTCTAACAAAGGGACATTATGGAAAGCTGAGGGTCACTTTAAAGGTTTAGAATGATCACATCTGCCTCATCCACCCGCATGGTCATTTTCAGACTGCAGTGGTTACAGCAGTCCATTGATACAGCCTACAGGGCATCATCAGGATGACTGTAGCTCAACGTGTCCATGAAAAAGATCTGAATGTCTAGAGGCCGTCCCTAGTTAATGTGTTGACAGCCGAGATGAATTCTTCTGTGGGTCACAGGCCACCTGAGATAGGGGCAGAAAGTTTGTTGGACACAGTCCTTTATTCACCACATAATAAAAAAAATTAATTTGCTCTTGACAGAATTGATGGAAGCTTTGTGTTCAATCTCATGATGTTTTACCCTTGGATGGTTCAGACCATGTCTTACTGTGCTTAGCTTTCTGTCCTGACCTGCGTACAGTATGAACAAACTCACACATGATGATATTAACAGGAGATAAGTTTTTTCGCAATAATTGTACAGAGTTCCTGATTACTTGTACTGATCAGTTATTTAAAGGCATGACAATGTGTCTGTTTTTGTCTGATTTTTGTATATCTTTAACTTTTTCTTTAAGAACTTGCTAGTGGTTCTGTATAATATTGGATGGTGTTTTGAATAATAATATGTAAAATATGTTACTTTGCTGTTTTCATAAGTTGCATTCAATTAGTCTAGTGAAATAAAATTGAATATAATGAAAAAAATGTGAAAGGACAATGTTAAAAATCTTATAAAAGAATAGTGTCCCATATTCAAAGCACTTAGAATATTCAAACCCCAAAGGAAGCAACTGAAATTTGAGAGTCTAATGTAAATAATTTGAATATAGGACCCAAAAAGTTTTTTAAATAATTTGCACAATATTTTGTATGCTTGTAGCAGTCAAACTGGAGCTGACACTTTTCATGATTCTTTAAAAACCACTGCGAAAAGGACAGAGAACATTTCGTCACAACCTGGTGCACAGGACCTTGAGTGTGCCCCAGCTCAAATTTCTCAGTGTACAAGGGGCAACCAAGATCAATAAAGACAAATATGTCCATACACCCACATGAACATAAACTTGTATAAAGCTCTCATGGAAAATAAGTATGTTATAAGAGGGTGAGCCAAAAGGTATTCAATAACAAATTTGAGGTGAAGCTTTAAGATTGCACTGGCTTGGCCTGTGATCTCTGCCTTCCTGCCATCACTCATTTTCAGTAGGCGAGGGGGAGCAATTGCTGGGCATCAAATCATCATCCTGTAAACTGGTCCTGACACCAGCTAAAAGGGGAGATGGATCATCTAGCGACTGGTGGAAGTGTTCACAGAAAGGATCATGGGCTATTCTCCAGCTACCACAGCGGCACTGAAGTAATCACTCCTTCATCCTCCAGGGTTACCATATGACAGTGCTGGATCATAACAGAAACAGCAATCACCCAGTCATTGTTCAGAGAACGTGTGATATAAATCAAGGGAAAGGCTTTTTGTTAGGCCTAGGATTATAGCAAAACACACTGCCCATACATCTAAGACTGCAGTTTGATTGTCTTCTTATGGAGTTAATAAAAGAGAAGGAGTTAGGTTAAGCACTGATTTAGTAATTTACAGTATGTACTGTAGGTACGCATAGACAACCTAAAGCAATAAGGGAACAAAATTTCTAACATATTAGTGCAGGTTTATGTATTAGCGTAAACAGTAAAACACACACTAAGGTGAGTTTCTCCTCTGAGTAATTTATTATTCGTTATAATCTGATACATGTTTTAGATAAATAATTATTAAATAATTATTTGTGACTTGAGATCAACATGCTTGAGGTAAGAGTGCAGATTGTTGACAACATTTTAGCTTTTCGTGACTTTATCTGATTTTGTACCAAAACAAGTAGTTTTGGATATGCAGTATTCTTAAAGTTAATTAAAGGATGTTCCCTCTCAAAATGATTGAAGAATTATTTTTGTTCTTTGCAGATTTTTTGTGTGGAAAACGTTTTGTGGTTTCCATACTTTGAAACAACTTAAATTTGTAATTTTGAAAAATATATGTTGAAGGTGGACACAATTACTGAACTTTGAAACATGAGAAAAAAAATAAGCCCAAGTGACATTATACAGTATATAAATGCAGTGCCATTTCCTATGTATCATCAGGATTTCATTCATTTTATAAGGGAGCACAGAAAACATTGAAACTGGGATACAGCTTTGTAATTAAGTTCCATTTTTATTTTAAAAAGCTTCAAAATAAGTTTCTTGTTAATATATTTTTGCTTCAAATTCAAAGTGGAAGAATTTGCAAAAGAGTCCTATTTCTGTAATAACATGAGTAAACATTACAAACACTTGACACCTCTCTCTCCATCTCATTCTACTGCCTCTCAGAAACAGAAATAGGATTGCAGGTGAGGCTGGGAGGTTAATGGTATTAAACAATATATATTGTTGTGCTTACTCCAATATTCTTTAGATGTCATTACAGGATGAGTTTGGTGAGGGTTTACAGGTCATGATGGTTCATTTGGGATAGCATTGGTCTGGGTCAGTGTTGCATTGATCTCACCTTGTTTATTTGCAGAATTACTGCACGTTCCAATACTTAAAATGGACAATACGTAGTGCTTCTTTGATGATGCATTTATCAAGAGGTGACTCACAATGTGGCTGGTTGATTCTTTCTGCCGCTTCACCGGGGGATACCGCCAGAAGCCTATATTGCAGAACAAAATGGATAAAACAGTGTTTGCTTTATTGTGTTATCTAAAAAAGAAAAAGAAAAAAGGCCTGAAATTATCACTGTCATCAACAGAAATGTACAAGAAGTCTATAATTCACCGAGACCTTTTCTTCCCCTGTTTGTTGGAAAGGGGGAAAAACATTTGAAGTGGAAAACAAGGTCAAGTTGAAGCCAAATGATGATAAAGTGACATCTTTCAGAAACAATCAGTGGCTGGGGCCTCTGGGATTAGCTGTGTTTTATGGCATTCCACGTCTGCCACGAGTGCTGTAGTTTAGTGGCACTACCCTTGTGTGAACTCTGATGATCCAACTCAGCCACAAATGTAAATTAATGTTACATCTGATGGGGAAATGGTGAAGTACTTCAGCCATACATTACAGAATTTTTCTGTGGCCCACTGGGATCTGTCGATTTTTTTAAATTACTCATGTACAAATATGACTGCCAATGATAAGATAAGACATGATGCAAGTTAACTCTGTATGTAAGGCTCATATCTTATGATATAATAGATAATACTAGGAATGATAAGATCATAAGACATGATACAAGTTCTTCAGTATGTAAGGCTGTAAGGCCGACACAATACTGAATCTCAGCACAAACATAACAGAATGTGTTATTTATGCAAGAAAAGAAAGGCAGAGACCTTTTCACAATAAAAATGCTGCACAAAAAAATCCCGCCAATGACATTAAGGTTAATTTCTGCACACATCAAAACATATGCTGTATTTCAATCTTTGCTAAATGTCCCGATATCTTTACTATATTACAGCACTTTTCTTATAAATACAACTCCTGCACAGCAGCCAGCGCACACATCTCTCAAATAAATTCACATGACAGTTGTGAAACGCTCCTATAATCAGTGACATGGGATGATTTTCCGCTTCTGACAAGCCTTTGTATTGAGTATGATAACAGTTACTTTGTCTTCATCCACTGCTGGAGTATAATATCAATCCGTTTGATGACCCAGCAAACGAAGCCCAGCACTTCTGTATCAATCTTCATACAGTGCTGCCTGTTGTCTAACAAAAAGCCTGAAATGAGATCATTCAATCACTGGGCTGGCTGGCCTTCTGTTTTGCTGAAGTGGTTTTAACTCCCTGTCACTTTCCTTTTTCTCAGTCTCGTATAAAACCAGAGCAGGGACATCTAATTAATGATAAAATCACTGTACCTGATCATAACCTAATTTTAAATGATTTAGAACTCTGCTTCTACTTATTTTTCTGGATGAATATATAAAAAATGCTCCACATAAATGGATTCGGGAGTTAATTTCTCCTGCTCTGCACATATGTGGGTATCTTTATTATACAGAAATATGTCTGTGTGTTAATTTGTACATGACCCATCTATCACTAAAGATCATCTTCTTTTAGTCACATTAAAATCAATGAACTACCTGCTGTGCTTGATTGTCTCTTCCTGTTATTTGTTTCATGCTCCATGTTTTATAATGTGTATGCGTTTAAATTTTGATTGCAAAATGAAGTTGGGAGGCACATGAGAACAATTGATTAAAAAGCGTTTGAACAGTTAGGGGCCAATTAGACAACGAATGAAGAACAAGTCCAAGACGCATCAGGATACTTCACAATTGATTGGAACCATGCTGCTACATTATTATTTTACTAGGATCTGTCCCAAACTATGGTCCTTCAGCACCAAGCTGATAAAAAAAACAAAGAATTATTTTAGGAGCTCTTAAGGATTTTCAACAAGATTTGCAAAGCTCTCATGATGTCCAGAAGATAATATCAGTATTTGGTGTAAACACTCATGATCGCTTCCTGAATATACTGTATAAGTGTTGACAATTGGAGTATGATCTGTCTGGCTATCTCAAACAATATGGGTGTGTCTTCCAAACTTTAGCACGTTAGAATCTTTGGTTACAAACCGCCTTAGCTGTAAGTGTAGTGGTTTAGGGACATATATCATAAAGTATTGAAGTTAAAGACTAGGTTTCCCCGTGGCAAAGACTGGGTTATTGATAAATTAGACTGGATAGTTGTTATATCCAACAACAGACAACAATTCCAGTCCAGAGATCAACCACGGTGTTACAATGAACCAGATGTCTATCAGTCACTGAGATTGCTGCAGAGTTTGGAGGTTGGCGTTTAGGAAGACAGAGTGTACCAGGTCTCATGAAGGTATGATATGACATCACTCCTCCTGCTTTCAAAGAATAGTCAAAGGCCCTTTGAAAAGAGCTGCCCATTTGGAAAAAGTCTAGATTATCTACATGAACTAGATAAACGGTACGTTTGGTCAAGTCTCTAGAGCACCAGTTTCCTTAGAAACTGCACCAGCACCAGCACAGTTTCCCAAGAGCAACACACCATCTTCTTGTACATTGAAATGCCCTAATATTTTTTCCATCCATTCCCTCAATATAAGAGAGAACGTGGAAAAAAATATTTAAATCACATGACTAAAACGATAAAAAAATCTTTTAGAGCAATGCAGTCCATGCAGAAGAGAAGAAATTGGAACAAAAAATTAACAGTTAAAGTAATCTTCTTTTTGTCAGCTCACAAACTTCATGTGTGGTACTCAAAACCCTTCATCCAGGGATCTAGCAAAAAACAGAAAAGGAACTAAAGACATCCTTGTACATTCCAAAACATGGTAAAGAGGCCATTCTCCATTTTTGAAAAATATTATTTCTTTTCTTCTTCATGAACACAGAAGACAAAAAATACAGCCACCTGATCAGAACAAACCACGGCCTAGATTTTATACAGGTCCTTGATACAGCAAATAATTCAAAATGAACTGCAGCAGCTGTGCTCATTTTAAGAAATTGAATGGGAAAGCACCACAGTAATTACTAATCTCTAATCAAACATGCACTTCTCAGATACTCAAGAAACACTGAAGAGATAACTCAGACATTAATATATAATGTGGAAATTTTGAACTCATGTAGTTATGTTATGTTTAAGAGATACTGCAAAGATTTTCTGAGAAGATAAAATAGACAATAGTACAGTATGTAAGAGAAAATACAAGAAAGTTCAATGTTAACAGTTTACTTTAAGCTTTATGAAATCCTGATCTCAGTGCCATACTGAGAGCTAGTGGGTATTTGAAGAGATACTCAATGAAAATACTCAATGAAATACAATCAAGTCTATACTGTGTTACATCTCTTTAAATCCTTTGCATCTCCTGTGGGTCAGTACAGATCTATAGTTGTTGTGCTGATGAAAAAAAGAGTTTTTGCAATGTCACCAATTTTTTTCAATCGGCAAAATACCAGCAATTCAATTAAACTCATAAACTCTCTACCCATAGTTCTCCAGGATAAGCAGCACCATTTAATAGTGAATGCGGATGAGTCTTTCCTGTCCACGTGAAATATTGTTCAATCAACAGGCAAAGTTTTCCTTGTCAGTTTTGATATATCCGATCATAGCTGTAGGTTGTTTTGCGATGTCCAATGTTCTGTGAAGATGGGCTTTTCATATTCTTTATTGTTTCTTTCTGACAAAATGTTGTCTGGATTTTTGCAGTTTTGTGAAATAGAAGCATGGTGTGAAGGAAAAAAAGGCCAAATATATTTAACCCCTTTAAATCCAAGTTATCCTCTCAGGCACTGCAGATTTAACAGCCACACTTTTAGTGCAGGAATCAGAAAAATCATAATTGGTTCTTTTAAAACGCTGAGCACTAAACAAAAAAACTGTTTCTCATCTTGTGGACTTAAAATCCCTTTTCCATTCATATTGATAATAACTGAAAAACACTTATAAAGTAAACTATACATTGTGCAGACATTCCTAGAACATTTCAGAAGTGAAATTAAATCAGACATACTGTATACTGGCTTCATGTTGCCCAGCTATGAAGTATTACCTGAAAACAGTAGACCATTTGCTTTTCATTTGCACAGTAACCAGAAACTATAATATATAATATACTAAGAGGAACAAAGATACACTAAGTAAATAAAATAGGACACATACTCTATGCATGTCCATTTTGGTACAAAAATCAAATCCCTCACAAAGTAAAGAAATTATCCATTTTGCATACTACATACTGTAAACCAAATATTTTAGTGCCAATACTGCATTAAAAAGCAAATATAAAAAACAAAAAATGATAAACATTTTTTTGTATACAGGCACATTTTAAAGTGTTGATTAAAAGAGAGAAGAGTCTATGGTCTCATAAGAGAGAAACAGTCATTTTATTTTACTTTAATCTCAGCATGATAAAATGTTAAAAATATGGCTTTAGAATACAGTGGAGCATCTGCTGAGATAAAGAAATACCAGCACTGTTACCATTTATACTTTTATTTCTAGTAGAGAAAAATCAGTGTGGATTATATTGTATATATTGTATTATATTATATTGTGTTGCAAATTTGATAACTGATTATTTTTGGTTATCATGGAAAACTAGGAACTTACCGTATGTACAGTATAATCCAACAAATTGTATCTGCAGCTTTTTAAATTTTTTATTGACCAAAAAGATCTTGAGAAAACAGCTTTGTCAGAGTTTAAACTTTGCACTACAGTATATGTTGAACCAGCAGATACAGACAGAAAATTCTAGCACAGACATTGTGCAACCTGACAAACTGTACAGTATTTCAGCTGCTGTTTTACAATCAGAACTGTGTAAAGTTACATTATATATTATGTGTACTGTAAATAATGTTAATCTACACCTAAAATGGTGCAAAGTGCTTCATAAACATCTATGTACGACACAGCTACTGTATCTCTCACATTCCATTTTCCTTTGTGTTGATTATTTATAGTACATCAGCTGTGTATTACAGTATGTGGAAAGGCACAATGTTATTTTTTTTAATTCTTCTTTAAAATACCATATTCAGAATAGAGATGAATATTGTCATTGCCATTCAAGTTATGTGTTTTCATTTCATTGCTGCTTTTTGAAAATTAACTCCCTAAAGTTTTAAAATGGGAACGTGTTTTTATGATACAGTACCTATATACACATAGAGTACCTACTGTATCTATGCATGTGTCTATGCAGACAGTAGAGACAAATAAATGAACAACTACCTAGGAAAAAATATTAACTTTCTCGGCTATGGAAGAAATCTGTAATCAATCAATCTGTAATTATTCACTATATTGAATTACAAATATAAAATTAATTTGAATTGATTCACAATATAACCTGCATAAAATGAAAAATAATAATAATAATACATTTAGTGCTGGAATGACATTGATCAGTTTAAAATACAGTATAAACTGCTTTACAGTACATGAGGAATTATTCTCAAGTGTATAGAAATCTAAAGTACAGTACGTGTCAGAATTTTGTTTATATTTATTTTTTAATTCAGAACTAATTTGTGCAACACGAGGGTATGGGGAACAAGAAAAAGGAATTAATTAGGAATGTAAGCAAAAATACAGTACTAAACTGTCTGCGTTACCAAGTGAAATATAAAAAGTTATAATTTATATCAGACACAGACATTTAAATATCCCCCCCAGTATATGAATCAGGTGATTGCCATTAGCTCCTGCTGTTTGTCTTCCTAAAACAGAAGTGCATAGCAATGCTTTTCTTGGAAGTAAAAGTCTTGACTGAGACACTGAGAGAACATGAGTACTGTAATGACTTATACAGTACAGGCAATGAAGACATTTTTTGAGACTCCACATACTGTAAGACCCGTCTGAATGCTTTGAGAAGATATCTAAAGTCTCAAAACTGTTTTATATATATTTTCTTTCTTTTATCTTTGGGTTTGGAAACAGTGCTACAGAGCAAAAAGACTTGAAGATCCCTCTGTGAATATGCCAGCAGTCTAGTTAACATCCTCTCTCTTGCTTTCTTGTACAACACACTTTTAGTCAGAATCTGCATCAGGCTGTGTTGTGAAAGCTAAACAATTTTGCCTTCTCTTTCAGTTTCCTATTATTGCTGTACCATTTAGCTAAAATAGCAGACAATTCTTGTGGGATTTTTCTTTTATTTTTGTGTATGTGTGCTTTAGCTTTGGCTGAACATTTTGCTTTGAAACTCCTAGATTTAACATTGTGGTATTGGCTCATTTTTCATATCTATTGTTACCTTGTCAGGATGTCATAGCTGGTACACCAAGCTGTTAGATCAGTACAAATGTATAAATCATCTCACAGCTGACACATTCATTTAATTTATGTGGTCCTACTGCGCCAGTGTGCTTATTAATTGAAAAATCCTCTGTTTACAGACTGGGACTTTTTTTGTATTAACATGGATATTCCATATGATTTCCCCGAGCAGCCTGTTGACTGCCTGCTTGGCACTTTGTCATTTATCATCATATGTTATATTTGTCAATCTGGTGAGCTCTTTGAATAAAAAGTCTTCAAGAAAATTACTTTGCATAAAAAACTGGGATTGGTAGCTTATATGCAGTCCTGGTTCCACCCCTGGAGTCTGTGTTATTGTTTTTCATCTGTAAAATAAAGTAACAGGTACTTAATGTACCAAAAACAATTTGTACAGACATTATTTTACCAATTGAAAGTGAGTATGCCTCACTGAGGTCTCCCTTATCTAACTGTGGCTAATACATTTTCATGCTGTGCTCTGATGGCTTCATTTTACAGTTGAGGAGATCATCGGCTCCACGCTGAGCTAGAAATGGGACCCTAGTCACTTTGGTCCATAGAGTGTGCGTAGGTAAGTGTGCAGAACAAATGCTGAAAAGTCTTTAAAAAGTTAAAATCTTTTTTTTTTTGTCTGTCTGTGCTTATTTTACAACCAAGGCATGAAGCATGATTTCTTTGTGTGTGCATTTTCCTTCTTTTTGTTTTATGCTATTATAATGTATTTGAAATTCCAAAACTAAATCTTCATAATGACCTTCACACCCTACATTTATTGCTTTAAACAGGACATTTGGGATTTTTGTGCTTGGATTGAAAAATATAAATTATTTTATTTTGGATGAGCAAAATCTAATGATGTTACACACTCTGCATTTACTTAACACCAAAACAGTTAAATATAGGCTGTGGGTTTTGAACCCATGACTAATGACCAGTTTATTAGGAGTTTTTGTTTTGGAAGGTCAGACCTTGTGAAAAGGCAATTATACCCAAGTGAAAGTGTGTCAAAATCAAAACTGTCACAGTAACTCAAAATAATACTGTTTGCTTTAATTTTTAATTTGATTTGCAGACTAACAATCGCCAGTGGTCTCAGAATCTGTCTGTCTGATTTACAGCACAGTCCAGCTCTGCAAGGAATCCAATTAAAATTAACAAAGAGAAAGTAATTTACAAAGGTAAAAAATAAACTTGAAGAAACAGTGACACAAACTAAAAAAGGCAATATAAATACAGCTATGACAGTGAGGCTGCCTGCTCCATGAAATTAATCCAGTTCATCAGTGGTTTGTGAGTATAAGAGTGAGGAATTCTATGTCAAAATAGTAGCAGCTTTTAGGTTAGAGATGTGGTAGCATTCTTCCTCCTGTTGTTAAAATATTGTTGTCCTTTGTAGAACACAGCTAGTTTGGTTTTCTTTGCGGATTTGTATAAATTTCATTAAGAAAACCAGGAAAACTCTTTAATTTGGACCTTTAATTTGCACTGTAATTTAGACTGATTTATGAGCAGAGATCCCCTGAGCCAATAAACCTAATAATGGAGAACCTCCAAAGACAACAAGGACAACAAGGAAAATATCAGAGAGATATTTTGAAAGTCTGAGATGTAGAAGATATTCTTCAATGAAACCTTTATAATCAATACAGAAGTATGTTTTGCAAATTCTAGGTTTAAAATAGTTGTAATAACCAGAAGCATGAGTTTGACATTGCAAGACAGATTAAGTGCATCTGGTTAGTGTGTGTCGAGTATATGAGGGTTATTCATAGAAAAAAAAACAGTAATGGAGATCGTTTCCAGAAAAGTATAAAACGATGTAGATTTTGTACCTATATATTTCTGGAAAAAAAAGACCAAAATACTATCAATTATAACAGAAAATATTTTCTTTAAACCAGAGATTATAATCTGTATAATAACTATTATAATAATTTCCTCCTACACAGATAGCAAGATACTGTATACAGTAGTTGATTTCACAGAAAATCCTACAGGATTGCAAAGTTAAAACGGTATCGTTCCCTGCAAGTAACTGGCAGATCACCTTGAGGAATCTTTTATCTTGAGTTCCCTAAGGAGTTTTGCTGTGTGTCTGAAGGAATCCACAAGAATTGTGCCACTGAAAATCTTGCAGGATTTTCTTATATAATAGGTCTTAGTAGCAGGGAGCTAGAATGTAATAAACAGTGTCACTTATGAAGCACAACAAGACTCTTGTACAATTATCCAGTCATCATTGAGGCTTTCACTAAGTCATTAACAAATTGTCATTGCTTGCACATCAGAACTTTTATGAAGCCTAACGCTTTTTTGAATTAGTGAATGATGCTCAGTTTCATTTTCTTCCCAATTTAGTTACAGAAAGAACAAGTCTATCCAGTTTCAATACTCCCTCTACTGAGATTTTCTTTACTTGAAAAACAAACCTGAGAAGCTAATGCTACTTGCCATCATTCAATCATCCATCCATTTTCATTACAAATACAGGATTGTGGTAAGCCATGGCTTAACCTGGCACAAGGCAAGACATGCCCATGACAGAATTACCAGTCCATTGCAGCTCTCCAAACTGTCACACCATCATACCTCTGCATGCAATGATTTAACTGTAAAATATTAAGTGCTTAGATGTACCGCTATAAAAAGAAAAGAACCCATTTAATCATTTAAATCACTTGATGCAATATTAAAATATTGGACTCAAAACATATAATGTACAAATGAAAGCTACAATATATAACACAGCACAGAAATTACTGTATTAAGCCGGTATTCTAGCCTAAAAGATCATCAATCTGGTACTTTTCCCTAGTTACCACTGTGCTGACTACAAGAGAAGATGTCTCCACCTTGGATGGGATGTTACAATTCAAAAGTGGATTTTAAACAGGTGACCCTTGAGAGGTCATAAGTTTACGAGATGTACAGATGTTTCTAAGCATGCAGGTGCAAGAGAAGAGAATGAGAAGCATAAGGGGCAGGAGAGTGCAAAGAATTGTTTTCTATTCTCCCTGGTCATACTCCAATTAAAATATTGCTGTATCAGTAGTTGAGTTAAATATTGGGTCCCTTCTGCAGCAATGAACTCTGTTGAGTTTAACTGTTAAGCAGAACCCTTTGTTGATCCAGTTTTGCAGGTACTTTATTTGACATGTATTTGATTTGACTTGGACCCTTTAATTGACTTGAATACCTGTTTGAAGACAGTCAGCTAAAACTAACGGGGATCATTCTGGTTCAAAGGCTAAACTTGTATAAAATACAAGTTATAGTCGCAGTTAAGAGCCCATAAATTATTCATTTTCAACCAAGGCCTAATTAAGCATGGTCAAGTTTGATTTGTAGCTCATTTATTAAATTAAGGATAGAGAGGAGAACATTAATTTAGTCTTCAGATTAAATTAGTTATTGTAAAGGCTAATGTACAGCCTTTAACTATGAGTTCTATTTCAGTGTTTCCCAGGCCCTGGCCTCAGAAAACCAGGTTTTAAATTATATATTAAATACGCTACAAGCATGCATTTTTCTTTAGTTTCCTTAGTGAGAAGGTAAGAAATAGAGAAGGAAATCTACAGAAACGCTGTCAATCTTTAAACCCAAACCATTTCTTTTCTGTTCTGTTTTGTTAGTTGTGTTATTCATTCTATAGAACCTGATTTCTTAGAAATGAAGCTCCCATTGCCCATCATATCAAGTCATTACAGCATCTCTGTCTTATTCTGGTTACCTGTGGAGTGCTATCAGTACCCTGCTGCTGTTTCCATAAGCAAAGGCACACACAGCAACATCAGCTAGAAGCGGCAGGGAAAGATTAGTCTAGGGTCTCTTAATGGCTGGAGTTCTCATTTAGTCACTCAAGCTACTCTCCTATTACTCTGAGAAAGAGAGAAGTCAGATATGAAACACTTTAAAAAAAGTTTTTCCATAGATTCAGTAATTCATTTTCTATTGTATGCTTACTTTTTTCATCCAGTAAAAGTTTCAAATGCAAATGCAAATGGGACTGAATTAGATTTCTTTGCTTGCCTTTTTTAGTTGCTAAATAAATTAATAAACTTTAGAAAATTGCCTTGAAATACATACATAAAAAATGAAATGTTTCACATATTTGTCAGTAGGTTAGTCGATAACAGTTTATTTTAAGAACTACCTATTATGCAGCAAGATTAAGATTAGTATTGGTGACGACTCTCTCATGTGGAAGGAATAAGTACACATTAGTTATGTTGAAAATAATTTTCCCAGTCCTTAAGAAAGTCTAGATAATTAAAATACCATTGGATCTCAGAAACATGGCTAATTATTGTAAAATAATATGGCTCAAGAAGATTCCTGAGAAACATCAATGCTAATAGAAGCATATACAGTATATGTTTATATTGAAAAGTGTTAAGTGTGAGCAGGAAAGTATTATTTAAGAACTCAAATTACCTGTACAGTGAACTTTTTTATCTTTGAGTTTATTCATCTTTCCTGATTTGAATTGTAGAAAAGGCTGACTATATTTAATTTCACTGCAATAAAGAGCTTATTATACAAAATATACTATTTTATAACATAAGATTTTAAACTTCTTTCATGAATCTAAATTTAAGTTTGTTCATCTTTGTTCATTGCAGCAAAGAATTAATTAATGCTTAAAATGCCTGGAGAATGCAGAGATATCCAAAGCGTTAGAAAAGTGTACAATTGTTCATACACTGTACTGTATCAAAGGCTTAGAACAAAACATGTTTTAAAAATGGCATTCTGTGTAGTATGAATATAATCAATGTAAAGGAACAAGTAAAGGTTTATTCCATGCTGAAACGTTGTGGTTCTTTTTCTCTTTCCAGCATGGAATAAACCTTTGCTTGTTGCTTTGCAGCCTACGCATGCTGACACAGCTACCTACTGTATATGAACTATCATCTATATAGCATTTTTCAAATCATAACTTGGTATTCCTAAATCTATTAACTGCAGTCAATGAAATTATGACTAATGCAAATCAGTTTATTATTTTTATAGATAATGCAGTTCACAACACTAGAAAATGTGAGAAAACCTTACATTTTGTAAGATAAATAATATGATGACACTATATACTTTTAATATGACATATTTTGAACCCAGGAAATATAACAATAAGGAATGACATATACGGTACATACATAGATAAATACAGAAGTCCTCTGATGGAGTAGCATTATGTACTGTAAATGCTTTGACTTATAAAAGAGAAGGATTGAACATTTCATTATACCCACACTCCATGACTGTAATTCTTGTGTTTTTCTCCAGCGCACATATTGGCTGGTACATTTCTCCACTGCTTCCGTAATGTGCCTGTGTTTTTCATGTCTCATGGGATTTGAGTGTATTTTTCACTCTGAGTGGATGTAGTTTACATGAGTGTGAGCCATACGCAATGCAAAACAAGAGCCATCTTTTCACCATTCCCATGTTTGGATTTCTGATCAGGCTCAACTTGTGGACAATGATTCCCGATCAACTGAAACCAAAAATACTATGAATATTCCTTTTTAATACTTCTGCTTTATGAAATGCTGTTTTGTCTTATATTTATTAACCAGTCTCATTTTTCCTATGATGTCCTTAAATCATCTGTAGACATAAACTGAAAAAAATACTCAAATAATTTACTTGGACTGATTTTAAAATTTATGATTAATGACTCAATCTCTCAAAGTCAATCTCTTCTGCTGTGTTCACGACATGATTATTTACAGTATCTGTTCTTTGTAATTTTCGGAAAGAAGTAAATGGCTATCCCATACCTCAATAAAACAAATACCATGCAGCACCATGGTGGTTAGGAAGCACTGCTTCCTCATTGCTCCAGAGTCCTGGATTTGATTCTGTCTTGGGCCTGCCTGAATGGTGTTTTCCATTGTTTTTGCCTGTATTTGTGAGGATTTTCTCTAGGTGCTGCAGTTTCCTTCCACATCCCAAAAGCATGTAGGTTACGTTTGATTGGCTACTCTGTCACTTTGTAGGAGTGGTTTAATTCTTGGGGGTTTTCTTACTCAGTGTAATTGGGACTATAGAGAAACAGAAACTAAAGAGCACCTCTCATTTGTAGTTTCTTTGATATGATTCAGAGGTTACTGGGCAAGGTTACACATAGGTGACAGAAGACTAGATATATGCTGAAGCTATAAAACTACACTTCATCCAATTATTCCACAGATAAAGCTACTTCTGTAAAACCCCAGAAAGTAGCTTTATATGAGAAACAATAATAAAAACACAATAAAAACAACAGCATTTGCAACTATCCTTACTGTAAGGATAATTCTCTGCTTGATTTATTTTATGTTTGCTGTCAAAACAAAATCATTTTGGAGCCGCTAATTTACCTTTAAAAGTCCTGGATTGTGCTTATGACATGCACTGCTTTTGCTTGCTTTTACTTATTACATCATGTCTATATCCTAAAATTGTTAGTATTTTTTAATTAAAATTAAAAATACTGGAATCTGAAATGCACTAGTACAGAGTAATTTATTTATACGAATGTGTCTAGAAATTGTGACATCCCCAGTATGGCTCAGTCAAGGGGCGAATGAGGGCTAACATACGAGCCAGGGTTTTACGAATTGAAATTAACACACAACTACATGTAGGATGACTGATACTCTATACTAAACTAAGCTATAACAGAAAACTAAAAAAAAAGACAGGTGCCACAACAATCCCAACCCCTCTTCTTCTTACACCCTCTCAGGGTGAGCAAGGTCCTTAAACCCAAATGCTCCAGGAGCGCCATATAAATGGCTGACCCTGCACTTTGACCCCAAGCTTCTCTCCCTGTCTGTGTGTCTCATGGAGAGTTAGGGTAAACGAAAAGACAAATGCCTTATATAAAAAACTGTATATGGCCAATAAAGTGATTTTAAATTTAAATGAGCTGAATGGATTTTGGAACTTGTCCCTTTCTTTATGTCATTATTTTTTGTTGGGTAAGAATAACTTGATAACAATTCTGAATATTGTCTTTAGATTATGCATCATATTATTGATTGTGATATATCTTGTATATATCTTGTAATATTGATATATTTAGACTAAATATAAAATGACCTTGTATTATATATTCTTTTTTCCTAGAAAGCTTATTTCTAAACATAGATATATTTTTATAACACAAATTAAGGATAAAATTCAACATACAGATTCAATGTATTAGAAAAATTCAAGATATATCTTTAGAACAGAAAGTATTAGAAAGTACTAGAAAAAATCATATTTAAGTGAAAAAACAATGTCAATGCTTTAGCAAACAGATTTTCAGCTCTATGAAGGAAGCTAAAAATGCATGTCGTGGAAATCTTATTGAGATGCATTGGTATGAACTATTCATCACTTTTGAGGAAATTCAAAAAGATATAACAAAAGACATAGTGACAAAAGACATGAGAATTTAAAATGGATGAACCTCACATTATCACAGAACACTGCTCCAAAGAAATTGAGAAAGAAGGGGTACATATGAATGTATGTACAGTAAGTTTTATGCTTCAAAATGTTCATGTTTATGTGGGGATACTTGTGTCAGGTCAATGAAAGACATCTGCAGCTAATGGGAACCAGGGAAAAAGTACAGGAACTCACCAGGAAACTGAAAGAAAATGATCCACTGTTCGATGCATTCTCCATAGACTCCACAGTATTGTTTATTCCTTACAGAAATTAACTTCCTCTTCATGTTTCCATAGTGACCTCCAGGAGACTATTCCCTCAGTGCTCAGTGTTCCTTAGCTCAATCTCCTGTAAGTATTTAAATCACACCTTTAGGACAATAACTTTTTCGACTCAGCTCCAGCCCATATGTGCTCAGCTGAAATGGTTCCATGTATGCTATTAGATGTTAAGTACCATTGTTTTCAGCTCACCAGTCTGTAAAGAAACTGATTGCAATGGGACTATATGTTGCTTTTACAGCATCTCTACATAAGACTCTTCTGGCTTGAACTTAATAGGCCTTAAATGTGCTTGGACTAATTTGAAATATCAAGGAAACTAATAATTAGTATGACATACCCCAGTACTAGCTACGAAAGCAGCAAACTTAAGAACTGAAGAGGAGATCTCTGAATTTGGACTGTCAGAAAGTGATGGCTTAATTACACACTTTGGAGCGCATCTCGATACTAGTGACTTAGTCTTCTTATTTTAGGTAAATGTACTGTATAGAGAAATAGCAACAGTAGAAATGTTCTGAGGCTCCTGCTCTGGACAAAAGCTGTTATCCTTAGGAGGTAATCCGTGATGAGGAAAACGTGGGAGGTGTAAGGAAAAGGTGTCATTATAAACATGAGAGGGATTTGATTTCATTCCCCATAGAGAGCACCTTGCTTAAGTTGCCTGGTCTAAATCACAAAATAGTCTTTCAAGTCGTAATTTTTCTATTACATTTAACAGATCGGAACATGGTCTGTAAAGCCAGTTCATACTTCCAGCTGGGGTAATAATTGCTGTGAAATTGTGTTATGGACAGCTTAAAGGTAAGGACGCGGATGGGGGATTCAGCTGCTGAGACTCCTGTTTTCCACCCTGTCAGTTTTTTTTTCTAGCTATGGATTTGTTGTCATCGGCTCCTGACGATCTTGCTGACACCCCTGTCAGAAAATGAATTTTTCACTCCTCACTTGATTGACTCCATTTGTGGGGTGTAACTCTATCAGAAAATGCCACTCTCAAGCTTGCTCACTCATCTGTTAGTGCTTCCCTATGAGGCTGAGAGAAAGAGCGAAACAAATGCCGTATAAGATATGATCATTTGCCTATATTGAATAAAGAGATTGCGGTAGACAAATTACATACTTTCAAACTAAAGGTCCTAATACCAGTCATTTATTCTAACTTTAGTGAAATACAGACAGCACATTAGCATTTATTTTTACTCTAAATATACCTACATTTAACACAATTCTAACAGGCCCTTCAAAAACAAGTACTTGAAAGCTGTTTACAATTGAATGATGCCAAAAACTTGACAGTTAGTATAAACCTTTGGCTGAATGATAAGCAATTCTTCGGATACTTTTTTAGACCTGTGGCAGATTTGTGTGAGATGAAAGAGGAAGAATAAAACTTTTTTTTTCCCATTTCCCCCATTTTCAGTATTTTCAGTAAATGACTATTAATACTGTAGGTCAGGAGGTCAATTATAAACTTAAACATGAGGAGAAAACAAATCAACAGACATGTATTCAAAAGGCAAATCAACAACCCAAACAAAGAAAAGAGCCATTTTTAAAATGATTTTATTTTAAAAACTGGGAAAACCAGTGCTTTTGACAGGGAATGGTGCAAAAGAAAAGGAGAAAATTCACACCACCATGTACAATCCAAAATGATTTTTCAGTAAAGTGCTTGTTGTGACACACATGAGATCGACATCCCTTTCCAAATCATTTCCTGGTCCAAATGCAAATACAAAACATATACAGTAAAAAGAAAGCACATATCTCAGAAGGCAGGGTGCAGAAATATTACAGCCCAAATTTGCAATTCCCCTCTCACATTAAACATTTTGAGAGGAAAGGAACATAAAATTGAAAAGTATGTCACAACATTCTCACATGGAAATTATATCCACAAACCACAGCATAGCATGTAGTAAAAAAGGCCTAAACGGGTCTTCCTTGGGCAACAATAAACTTTGGAAACATAGCTGTTGAAGCAGAAAAATTTGCCTGTCCTTTTTTCTGATAGATCTCAAAATCACACATTTTTCATACTAAACAATAGTGTAATAATGCTATAATGGATTACAAATGAATTATATAAAATATATTGGAAACGTTATATATAGATCAGGAAAACGTTTTAATACCCATTTAAAATATCTGCAAAGAATATTTTTACAGACTAAAATCTACAGGATTTAAAGGATAACAGTTTAAAGAGCGTACAGTATCAATTTACTTCATTATCGTATTGGTTTGTTATAATTGTCATCCCTCTGTTGTTATCACTGAATCAAATTAATCTTAATTGTCATATATAATATAATAGAAAGCAAAAAGAAGAAATACAAATCTAATTAGGACACAAAACATTGAAAATGCACGTGCAAACAGTTCTGACAATTATAGAAATCACCACACATCTAGTTTTTCCTTAAGGACATTACTGTGTTATATATGACGAGTAATAGTTTATATAGTGATAGAAATAGAGGGCATATTGTACTTGTAATAACTTGCATAGACTATTTGCTGAAGATAAACGATGGATAAAATGTTAGTTTTTTTTAAAATCCTTAATCTATATCATACTTAAATTCACTTTAAAATAGAAATGAAATAGTTTTCTCCTCAGACATTGTTTTTTATGAAAAGTTCAGTTATGGCCATAGAGCAAGTTGTCCTCAACCAGGTACAGAGCCAATGCCATAGGGAAACAATAATTCAGATCCAAAACCCACCGTCAGAACAACTGCAGCATAACTTTTCTGTGCTACATTCCCGAAGTACTGTGCAATAGAGCTTTAGCAATAATGTTTTTACACACCAAAGCTACCGTAAGCATTTCGGTAAACCTATAATATACTGTATGATATGCTATTTAGTTTCCATGAAAGCCAATTCCCAGCAGACAGATGACAAGGAATTTAAGGAATTGTGGTGTCTCCCAGGGTGGGGGCTGTTTTAGCGCATTGTACTTGCCAGCATCAACAAAGCTGAACACTACAAAGCGAAATGACTCGGGCGATTGCGTCTTCCCGTACTGTCACTGAGGTGACTTCAGAAAATGAATAATCTCCCAATTTCACAGGGAAGACCTGCTGTAGGCTGTGGGAGAAAAACAAAATGAAAAGCCCGGAAAGTGAAAATGAATAACTCAGTTTAACGGAGACGACATAAAGAGTTCCTGATGCAATGTCACAGATGGAGAGATGAAAACATTTACAGATGATTCCTTGTTTGACTGAGTGTTCATTTGGATATCTGTTACAAATCGCTGCTAGAGTGCCAGCTCTTTGATTTGGAAAAGAAGGTGTTTTGAATGGAAGTAGGGGAGGGGGTGGCATTGTGAGTTGCACATGTATAAATCCAAAGGAACTGTCACTACAGTATGTACACTGGCTGTCAGCAACGTGCTGCTTGTGTGTAGTGTTACAGTGCGGATATTCTCTGAACCTCTACTTGAGATGACGCCACTAATTCCCAGTTGACATTCTGCCCATTTTTTAATTGTCCCCTCATCTGAAAAAGAAAGGAGGCCTCTGTCTTGTCTTGTGTGTTTTGAACTTTCTTCTTTTATGTATTTGCAGTTGATAAAGAGGCAAAAAAGGGAATTCCTACCCAGGCCCTGCTTTCAGAAATCATGGAAGATTCTCCAAAGAATTGTTTTAAAAGATAGAAATATATAATATGTACCTTTTCATTTAGTTTTAGTTTGAGGAGGATATGGTTGTTTCTTTCCTTTCCTTATCTGATATTATTACAAAATGTTATTATTATAAATCCCATTAATGAGATGGAATGACTTTTTGTCTCCAAGTGCGATAAACATAGAACATGAAGACATGAAACAAAAAGAAAAAAAATAAAACTCCCTTGGTTTAAACAGCAACTGTGAGCTGACAGTAGCTACCTAAAAAAACTTTTCCTTGTATGTTTACCAATAACTATCTAGGAAGTTTATTTTTAAAAATGTGGACAGATAAATGATTTATCCCATATCGTATAGTTTACATTATGAGTGAAATTAAATATTTGTCATTTAAGATATTATGTTTTAAGATATTCTAGGCGCTGTTGAAGGAATATTCATTTTAAACAGAGTGTGTGTATGCAGTCTTGCTCAAAGCAGAATAATATAATGCATGAATCACAAATGTTGAAACAAGGCATATGGTTTCAGTAAGATTAAAAATGGAAAGTGCTCTAGAAGCAATTTTACTGAATGATTGCATGAATCGTTCTAGCCCACTGGTGACACAAAGCTTGTGAAATGTTTGGTTTTGTAATAATTAAAAAAAGTCTTTTAACATACCAAATTATGCTTTTGCATATTAAGAAAAAATGAATGACTATGTCTTCAAAATTTCTCAGGAACTGTAATAAGAAGACATTTCTGAACTTCTTAAAGTAACTAAAGTAACAGAACATTTCACTCAATTGTCTTCTAACAACTCCTATACAGTCTAATAAGTACTGGCACTTATATGCATCAGAAACAAGTTTCTAAACATATTAAAATATGTTCGTAAGAATGTCACTTTCTGAATGGTCATGTATGAAGTTAATTATTTACGAGAGGAAAATGCATCCTGCTGACACTTAATAAATAATGGGTTAAAATAGACTGTCTGCAGTATCCCATCTATTTTTTTGTCATTTATCAGTCTGATGCTGAGAGAACTATTGCTACAGCCTTTCTATTAAACTGCACATGTCAGAGCCCATTTGCCACCAGTTACTTTGATTGTGACATCAGCAATAGTTGCATTTTACCTTTTGACCCCAGCTGGCAGCACAGAGCCTGAGCGATAAATTCCTATTATAGAGCAGGAGGCCATGAGCTTCAGAAAAAGTCTAAAAAAAGGAAAAGTCAAAGCATCTGAAACCATATCCTCCGTTATCTATTTTGTTGGTTATGAAAAGAGACGAGGCACCTCTGTTGACCTGTCTTTGCTACAACGTGCAAAGGCTTAAGAATGTGTTAAAGCTTCTTCTAACCAGCACAACCTAGACCTCTGACTGATGTTATGATGATACAAGAAAGGAACAGCAGGAGAAAATTTCAGTTCATTGAAGTGCTGTTGCAGCTTTTCCTGTTACACGTTACTGTAAATATTTCAAGACAGCTGCTGTTCTTGAAAGGCGATTGCCAACTTTAGCCACCAAATATGGAAATGTCCATTTAAAATGATGCAAGAATTAATTTAAGAGACAGTGAACACAGACATTAATGCCTTTTAAGAAAACCGATGGCTTAGTAAACCTATTCCTACAATAAGTATTACTTCCATAAATGGTTTAGGCAATATTCTTTTATATTCCAGTTTTGAAAGACCCCTTTGTTCAACTTTGTTACAGTCCTTTCCTCAGTTCAGTACAATGAGCTAACATTGCTTTTTACAATTTATTCAAGAGAACAAGCAATGTTCTGTAGAGCTGCCCGGAGTATGTCCAGTAACACAACGCCACTTTCATTTTATTATTCTGTTCCTCATCAGCTGTTGTTATTCTTGTATTGGCGAAATAAGCCACAATAAGAAAAAAGTGTTTAAACACAGAAGGTTTTCTTTTTTGTTCTTGCTAAACACAATATTATGCTTTCATGTTTAACATGCATATAATTATTATTTTTTGTCATGTGATAAAAATATGACCAAAATACTGAAATATCTTGCTTAAAATACAGATCCAGATGTAAAAGCCATAGAAACACATAGTTTCACACTTTTTTTCTTAAGGAAATGTTGGCAATAATTCACTGAGTTCCTGTCTTTCTTGCCTGAACATGCCCAATACTGTACATGTTCTAATTAGCAAAACATTTATAATATAATAAGATAGAGAAACACCGAAAACACAGTATTATTATATGTATGTCAGCTTCCACTGAACATGGAACAGATTCAGACAGTAAATGTGATATTATGGCACTAATTAAAATCAGATTATTGGTAATAGTAATAACAGCATAATGTTACTTTGACAAACTCAGGTAGTGTCAGGAAAGAGAAGATACAGTGTAACATATGAGGCTATACATCCTATAAAGTTTCTAACCACTTTATTCAATACACGTTTGTAGGAAACCAGAGCTTATTCCAGGATGTATTGGGTAAAGGCGGGATACACACTGGATGGGATGCCCGACTCAGATCTTTCCCATCTACCCTTCCATTTTTTAAAAGCTATATCCAGTACAGGGTTGTGGGGAAGCTCTAGGGGCACAAGATAGGATACTGTACCTCCTGAATGAGATGACAGCCTTTTGCAGATATAAGATAGTATAGGGGGAATGTTTGCTGAGATATAAGGGGAAAATTTATTTTGGTTTATTTAGTTAATTAAGTTATGAGTAAATGATTGACGATGAGCAGTCCAGAAACGTACCATATGATTGTACATTTAGACCACAGATGAAAAGAGCAAAAGAGGAGGAAAAAGAGAGAGAGGAGACGACAAGAGAGGAGTCAAGAGGAGCTGGAACTTAAAGCTTACTCCAAGTGAGAGCCCCTGCTTCATGATCATCTGAAAAAAACCTGACTGGAGCTAAGTATTTGAACCTTGCTAGAGAGAGTTTGCTATTCTGTGTTTTTAAGGAACATTAATTATTTGTCCTTCCCATTTAGGGGTGTGTTTTTAGAATAGTCAGATTGGTTCCTATTCATTTTGTAGCATCCAGGTTTGTAGAAAGTTTTAACTGCAGGTCATATTGCATTTATTTAGAAGGCAGCTTATCTCGTATTTTGGCCTCTGTAGGCATTATTTAAGAGATTGATACTTAGTAGCAGTCTGGGGTTTTCTGGGTGATTAGAATGTCAGGCATCTGAAATGCCTTTTCTGTACAAACTGTAAATACAGTAACTTGTGTGTTGTATGATTTGTTACGTGTGTTGTATGTTTTGTTACGTACAGTGTAGTGTTTGTATTGTCGTTGTTAACAAACATTTGTTTAACCAAGTGTGTCTGTATTTTTACTAATTTCACCAAAGCTGTGCCAGAGAACAAAGAATTCATGTGTCTCTAATTATACCAATCACTCAGGTATATTCTGGAGAAATCACTTACAAGTTGGAGGTTATGAATATTTTACTAATTGATTAAACTGATCCATCAATTTCTGATGTCTACCGTTTTAGTAACCTCCCATTTGTAAAAATGTTATAGTATTTCATTTTTTTATTATAAGTTATTAGTAAGAAAGAATTAAATAGTAGGGATATTCTGTTCAAAAAACAAAGTAGGACTGTGGCCTAGAACAAAAGTTAAAAAAGTACCTAATTTCTTTGCCTCCGCACTGTAGGCCTGTCTCACAGTTTCTAACCAAAACTTCTCTAAAAACAAAGATATGCAGCCCTTATAGCTCAAAGTTTGTCCCCACGACAGGCAGATTGGTCGTGCCTGTTAAACACAGAGATGTATCTGCATTGCCACATCAGTTAATCAGTCTCTCACCATCCTAGAAGTGTCACACTCCAGCCCTGCATATCCAATTCAGGGTGGGGAAGGACTGAGGCACTGCCACAGCTACATCTGTAATTTTTCTAGTATTTAAGGTCTAAACAGAAATATTGTACGTATATATATACATGTATGTGTGTGTCTGGGTATTTGTAAATGAATTAAATGTTTAGATTAAATAGCCTTTTGGTGCTAAAAAATAAAGAGACAAACTGATATCACTACACTTATCCCATCTACTTTATTTGATGTTTAGTAGGTGGAATCTTTTCGTCTAAAGAAATATGAATAAGAAAGAACCTGTGTAGCTGTCCAGCAAATAGAATCATGAGCTAGTCACATTTGCTACATGATGAAAATCTCATCATCATGGGGCCGAGAAATATTAATAGGACATACACTAGCTGCAAAGGGATTCATTTGTACTTTGGAATCCAAGAAATCTGTGCATCTGCAAAGCCTTCATAGCGCTTAAGAGATGATAGTCCAAAGCATATGGTTTAATCACAATGTATTTAAGCCTTTTTTATCTCCTTAAGAATTACTTTTTTAATTCATGAAACTGTTTACCAAACATGAGCATCACAGCTTAAAATGGGGGCATGTACTGCCTTTCATTTGCACATCACCGGCTTCCAGACGCATTTTTTCAGTAAACCGCCTGATTTTGTCTTTTGGTCTGTTGTTTAGCTGATTCAGTCTTTTTACAATGGTGTGGATGTTAATGTGGTATTTTACCTCTAATGTATTGCTTACAAATCACAGGTGATGATTTCAACAAAGTGTAAGGTTTTGCATTCTGTAATTTGAGGCAAATTTCCATATTTTCATTTCCATATCATGACTCACTTTGATTCCTCAGTGATGAATAGGATGCTGTTTGTCGTAGTGTCTATAAAGAAAATATGTAAAATTCCCTCTTTGACTAATCATGTCATATCTAAATGGCTGTTCCATACATCAAGCTTATAAAAGGCACAATTACTTGATTGCATTTAACAGAGTGCCTTCACTAGTAGATTCAATGGAATCTATAATTTTAGTGCAATGTAGTTTGGACTATATCTTAAGTTCGTAATTGTGAATTGTCAACTTTACCCAAAGTGAATATACAGATCTGACAGATCTGTGTTGCCTTTTTTTTTGTTGGCAATTTTGTGCAAAACAACATGCGTTGAAGCATAAATTCACTCCCATTTATGTAATGAAAATGGGAGTGAAATTCAACTTTTACCACCAACCACAACTGACAAACATGGTGTATAAAGGATGAGAATTGAACAGCTGGCCACTAAAGCTAGGGTCAAGAGGTGTGGCAAGGAGACAGCTGACAGTGGTGTTAATTGAAGTCTTCATAGACTGGATGATTATTCTTTCCTGGCTCATCAGGGCACACCAGTTCCAGATCCACATTTTTTAAAGCTTGTTTGCTTTGCATATGTTTAATAGAAAAGTTCTTTGAAGAAACACAATGATTTTTTAATTCCACATCAGGGCTCCACGCTTACTAAATCCTGAATTAAACTCACAGTTTGTTCAATTAATTGAAACTGAAGACAAATTGAAAAATATCTGTTTCAAATAATAATGTATCCATAAATTAACTTTACAATAACTCTGAAGTTCTGAGAGACTAGGTGGTATACAGAAGGAGCAATGGCTTCTTCTAAAGAAGAACATAGGACTTTGGTTTTACAGTTTTTATTAGTTACTGTACACAGGTCTTTCCAAAGTAAACTGCCTCCAAAAACCACTAAATAATTGCAAGGCTCATGTCCACAAGTCTTGAATGTTTAAAATAGTGTTACAAATGGGGGGTTACGCAACTGGTGAAAATCTGAATTTGACCAAGCAGTTTCGTCAATCAGTGAAATAATTATTCATAACCCCCAACTTGTCAGTATTTTCTAGCAATATACCCGAGCACCTGGTATAATTAGAGGCACGTTAATTCTTTATTCTCTGGCACAGCTTTGTTGAGCTGTAATACTCCAGGCACAGTGTGTTAAACAAAAATGTATTACAATGACAAAACACAAACTACATTACACACAACATACAACACAAAAGTTACTTTATGTACAGTATTTACAAACAAGACATTTTAGAGGCCTAACATTCTGGTCACCCAGAAAACCCCCTGACTGTCACTAAGCATTAAACTCTAAAAATGCCTACAGAGGCCACAGAGGAGATGAGCCACCTTCTAATTTAATACAATGTAACCTGCAGTTAAATCTCTCTCTGCACCCCAGATTCCACAAGATAAATGGGGCCTACTGTATATCCCTATCCATAAAAATGCACCCTAAGCAGGAAAGACGTTTCTAACTGAGGTATCTTTTACTCAGGAAACCCAAGTTCCCTAAAATCACAGAATAGCACACTCTCTCTTACAAGGTTCAAATACTTACAGTAGCTCCAGTCAGGTTTGATTTGGATGATCATGAAGTAGGGGCTCTTGCCTGGTGCAAGCTTCAAGTCCCAACTCCTCTGGACTCCTCTTTGTTGCCTCTCTTTCTTGTTTCTTCCTTCTCCTGTCTCTGAGCTCTATAATGTGATCTTATATTGTCTGTTTCTGTCCTGCTCCTTTGCAATCATTAACCCACAACTTACCTAGGTACACTAAGATAAACTTTACAATTGTTTCTGCTCAAGGGACCCCCCAGACCTCAGTAATCATCCTCTCTCCTTTGAAGTTTGAAGTGTTTACTCTTCCCAGTGTCACAAACTTTATCTAAAATCTAAGAGACACTTCTAAGTCACCTAAAGCTGTTATAATAGTAAACTGCTTGAAGGCTGTTTACTATTAGGCTCACAAAACTAGAGGGCTTTCTGTCTTTGCTTAATCTAAGCAGTGATCACACAACATGGGCAGGATTCTAACATACTGTATGAGTTCAAGAGCAAAAAGGTAAGAAACTTTACATACTGTACATTCGTTTTTTATGCACCTTAACATACTGATCTTCATGTTGCTTTTTTAAATTCATGCCACAAGTTATTTCCATGTGATTTGGACAATTCTTTCTGTTCTTTTTTTGGTGCTTTTGCAAAGCATCCTAGAGTTTGCCTACAAAGGTTTAATAGAGAGCATGCTCTCTTTTAACATCTCCCCTTGGAATCTTGGTGGCAGGGAGAAGTGAGCTATGCTCTCAAGTTATAAACGTGGGCAGCAAAATTATTGGTCACAAACTGAACCGACAGAACAACTTGAATAGTAGGAACGGTTGCAAGAAAGCAATGTTAACACTGTATATGATGCCTCCCACTATGAAAAAAAAAACTATGATCTCATTGACATTTAAAGAGTACCAAAGACTACAAAAACATTTTTAAGAAGTCATTTGTTCTGAGTGCCATTATTCATTTAAACTCTGATGTGTGATCCTCTTCAGAGCACTCTATTAACAACATATATATGTCACACTTGAATCTTACAGTATGTTTTTAACTGTATTGTTTTGTTATTCATATTATATTGATTGTATAAATCTTGTAAAGTCCATTGGATGTTTTACTGTATGTATTCTGCATTTGTTGTGTCTGCATGGCCAAAGAAAAGTTTATACTGTATGTGGACAATGCACTAGATTCTGTTTCTAAAAGAGTGCTTTATGTTGGTGAAAAAAATAAGTAAAACAGTCTGTTCTTAAACTTAGTTCTTTCTTTATGTAGCTTTATACAGATACAGCTCTGGTATCTCTTTCTCTTACAACAATAACTACAACATACAAACCACGTACACAAAAATGTTCATTTGCTGTAAAATGCATTCATAAATTCATTAAAGTCAGACTTAGCCTTGTATCTGTTGCATTAAGGTTCATTAACTTCATTTTCTTTATATTAGTTAATTAGCTCAGAGGAGGCCACAAATTAATTACCATCTTATATAGTTTGTGTGCAATGGCATTCTGTTTATTTAGTCTCTCCTATTAACTTTTAATCTCTTCAAACAATAAAAGAGGTAATTAGTATTTAATAAACAAAAATGAACCCAGCAAAGGAATAATTAGCAAATCTGCAAGGTCTCTTTACGATTGCACTACTGCATGTTCAATTCACTTCCCTCTTTTACCTTGATGTTTCAATGTGCACATATCTAAGGAATAGAGTGTTGACCAAAAAAAGTTCTAAATGGATAATATTTCACTGGCATGAAAAGACTTGAATGACAATTTTTGCTCAAGCATGAATAAAATCACCCAATTAATATTCTCTGTCAGGAATGGGCTAGAACTCTGCCCAGAGAAAGACTGTTGATCTCATCCACACAATATGTAATCACTGCTGCTGTTGTTGTCTGTGAAATCCACTCGAAACCATTGCTCAAGAATAAGCTGGTGCCCATTCAAAATGTACATATGTGGACAACACCATGAACCTCACAGTATTTAAATAGTTGCCATCAGGTTTGAATTCTGTACTTCAAATATTAAAATTCCCCATTAGAAACTTTTGTGCCATAAGAGATTTGTGAAGCAGATGTGTCCCACTGGTGTGGTGATGTGTGTGTTTTTGTGTCCTTTGATGGACTTGTGTACCTTCCAGGGTGGATCCTGCCTTGCAATTGTTGCTTGCCAGGATAGGCTCTAGGTCCCCCATGTTTCTTGGATTAAGTGGGGTTGCATTGGATTAAGAAAACAGAATATGAATGAATGGACGTAATATTTAGAAATACAAAGTTTTCACTCATTTTCACTCTCTTTCCTGATATTACACAGGTATTCTAAAAGCAACAGATTTTACAGGCTCGAAATTAACAAAAGCAACAAAAATAACCTTAGGAGATAATTTAAGAACTCTAAAGGAAATTGACAGCTGATGGTCTTAAGGTCTTTTTTTAATGTCAAACAGTTGTCATTGCCAACCTGATTAGCTTATTTTCATGTGCGACACCGAGCATTATTGCCAACGACAACTCTGCAACACAAGTCTCCAGATCACAAAAGCAAAAATGATACACAATGTATTATCATTCTTACTGCACACTGGTTAAAGTGGTCGTGCTTCAGTAATAACAGTGTTATTTAAAAGTGTGCACATACTGTAAGTGAGGGGGGTTGTGACAACTTTGGACAGGACTGTCATTTCCTCAGTCAGGTGAGATAATGCCAAAGTATTAAGTATGCTATCCCTTCATATTTGTTAGTTTGTTTGGTCTAGAATTAGAATTTTACCAAATTACTAAAATCTAGGTTTAACTTAAAGTAATGTAACGTTTAGGGATAGCATATTAATTCGCCTAGCAGAGAATGAACTGGCAAACAGAGGTAAGGTAAGGCTGGCATAATTTCTGAGGAAAGAGTCAGGGAGCTGCTACAAGGATGAAGAGATGGGTATGAGATAGCAGTGTCCAAGAGGCAAGAAGTATGTAGCAGAGTGGAAGTAGGAGAGAGTAAAAATTGACCTCCTCCAAAAATTCTGTTTTAAGAGGTGAAAGAAAAAATGTGTAATTAATTCATACAGTCCTGATTGAAAATATCAAAAAATAAAGAAGGGAGAGTGAGATTTTCTTCATAATGGAAAAGATTGATATTATGCTAATATTGGCATTTCTATGTTCCCTAAAAGCAAACTTTGGAGAACTGGGTACAAGGAATCTGTGGAATAAAGTGATATTGTTTATTCTTGGTCTCTGTAACACCAAGTTAAACTAAATATTTTAACATTGTCTAAATGACCTGGCCATTGTGTCCTTGCAATGAATACACCTGTAAGGATACATTTGGTTAACACTTTTTCCATCATATATTTTAATTGGTTCAATGTCTGTCCTACTTTTTGTGTTGTGTCAGATACAGCATATGGTATTATTGCTCTGTCCAATATAGTACATTAATACACAAAATCAACCAAAACTCAGCTGTGTCATTACTTTCTAATAGCCAATCAAAGCTTGATAGGACTATCAGCTGACCAATCTTCAAGTAGATGTTCATTCTCCAACACCCACAGCCAACAAAAACACAGAAGTACGTCAGTACACACAGCCAATCAAACCCTGCATCTGAGTCTTTCCTGACTGTTAACTTTATAACAGTTATAAATAGCTAGAAAAACGTGTCTCAGAATCAGGTACAGTACATACTGTCGGTACATTTGGGAGGTACTGAGATGTTTATTAAATTTCAAAGTACATTGAAGCAAAATATTAGAAAAATGATTACAATCTAAATCAATACAAGAATTTGAACTGTTAGATGTTTATAATATTTTATTAAGATATAATATCAATATGATAAATGTTCAGCCTCAGGAATCAGTAAAAAAAATCAACATTTTCTAAGTATTGACCTCGGTTGCTCTTTCTATCAGGTACTGATTTTATTGAGTGATGTCAAGTGAGATAAATAGAAGCAAATAATGACAGTTCTATAGGAATGAAAAGAGAGGCAAAGGTGACAGATCTTTTTTTGCACACAAATTGAGCCACATCCAGTTCTCATCCATTATTCAGTGGTGATTGGCCAGGCTTGGCTTCTATAGATTTGATCATCATTCCAATGTCCATATTAAATATGTGACAAATATTTCACACTGGGAGCTGTCAATGGAATGTCAAAAGAGACCAACAAGGTGTAAAACAGGCCATAATATATGAACGTGTGCAGGGGGAGTGGACAGGGAGGGACTGGTATATAAGAGTAGAATAATAAAACTGGCATCTGCCTGCCAGCCTGTTAGTTTTCACATCGTACTGGACTTCTACTTTGAAACTCTGATTTTATACAGCTGTATCCCCTGAATACTGCCCTGTGTACTGGAGATTAAAGCACAGCAGATGTTTCTCTGCAGGCTAACAAATATATCACCCCTGATAACGAATGACAAATGTTGTTCCATATTGTGTCAGACAAAAACCCCAGCTCTCTTAGGGCGTCTATTACTGTTGGAATAGGATATTGTTGTGTAGTTACCTAAAGAGCAGACATACTGCATACTCTGTCTCAGACAGAGTTGAAGATGGCTCTTATGTTTCAGTAATGGGGTTATGATAATCTACTTTAATTTAGCAAAAACAGGTACACAAACATATATACAGTACATGTATGCAGGGGTAGAATTAGAGAAAGCAAACCTTTCCAGGTATTACCTAAACCTATTGTGGACTGTTCAAAATTGTGGCTGATCACCATATGGTCTCTATTAAACCCTTTGTGAATGCCCGTTTTACATTTTTTTTCCCGTGATTTTTTTGTGTTGTGTTTGACATTTAATGTCACAAATAACATGTGCTTAACTGCAGCACTGAGCATGAACAGAATTTCATGCTGTCTTTTATTTAGCTATTGAATTCACAGTCTTTTCAATGATGTTCAACAAACACTGTTATTAAAACAATTCTCAAATGTGTGTACATTACAGTACAAAAAATATTAATTATAACATTGATATAACACTAATCATAAAGCTCTTTTGATGGTTTTACTTAGGAATTAATATCAGTTTTGAAATGAAAATTGTGTTGCCTTACATAGTCCCGGGGTACTAACATATTGTATTTATACCAAAATCTTTAATTGTACTGTATGCGTAAATTTACCTGTGTATAAAGTTACGGCTTTTAGAATGGAAGCTCTTATAGAGCTGGACACATGCTATATAACCTCTTTTTTTTCTGCAGCATTAATAAGCTAGATATCTAAAATATTGACATTATCAAAGAACAAGAGCAATTCATCTACTTTTACTGACATGCATGTACTGTACTGTACTGCAGTTCAAATCCCGCAGCTGGCAGAGGAATACTACTCCGTTGGGCCCCTGAGCAAGGCCCTTAACCCCAACTGCTCCAGGGGCGCTGTACAATGGCTGACCCTGCGCTCTGACCCCAAGCTTCTCTCCCTGTCTGTGTCTCATGGAGAGCGAGCTGGGGTATGCGAAAAGACGAATTCCTAATGCAAGAAATTGTATAAGGCTAATAAAGTGATGTTATGTTAATGGAAAGATAAATCTAATGACGAAAACATTGTCTTCATATTTAAAAGCCAAAGACCAGAAATCTGTTGTTTCTTTTTTAAACATTATTTTTCAATGTCTTTTCACTACGTTATGAAACCTTTCCATGTTCTGGGATAATTTCATAATGAAGTGATTTTTTTTTGTCCAGTCACTAAAGTGTACCATGCTGTGAGTCATTTTGAGATGGAGCAATGTCAGCTTGAAAATGTTCTCTTTCAGCTTTTATGTTTCTTAGATTTGTACAGTGTACAGTATGTTTGAGTCTTATATTGGTTGGCAACTGGTTTGTAGCCCTGTTTCTTCTCCATTTTTAATTCAATGAATTATGTTTAGGAAAAAATTATAATTATATACCAAGTTATATTCATTCTATTTTCCAATACCTGGCACACAATAGCCAAAATTTCCCACAACAATGCTCCATTATGGTAATGTGGGACTGTAGGTGGTGTCTTCCTTTGGGTAACACATTAAAACCAAGGACCTGCCTACTTGGTCATTAAGGAGATTGCATGGAGATTTTAAAAGAATGATCAATGACCATCCTCATTAACAATGTCTGTTAGAATGTAAATCTCTTTATTTCCCCAAAGTAAATAATCACACTGTTTTGTATTGAGGTAATTCAGTATTTTGTATTTCTACTAATTTAATAACAAGTGAATGAGGTGTAACAAATGAGGACAGAAATATAAGATAATACTGTATTTTCCTTTAAAGGGCTTCTATCTGAAGAAAGAAAGCTTGGATGATTTTTGCCAAGGCCCTATCTAAACCTTTCTTAGAAAATGTCTTCTCACCTTTTAAAAGAAAAAAAGACAACAATAAAAAGCAGACTTTTGGAGAAGGCATTCCAACTCATGGCGACATGAATTTATATCATATGACAGATTCTAATAATTTGTGGAATAAGAAGAAATTAAATTTTTGAGAAATCCTACCACAGAATGCTTGGGATTTGTATTCATATCGGCCTGTAATAGGTCTTTGTACGTCTGTCTTGTTATGTGAAACTCCTGGAAAATTGTAAAAAATAGTTCAATATCCAGTAGCAAACACTTTTGACAAACAATCCAATCATGATTAGAATCAGTCTCATCCACAAATCAGCTACAGATTTAAGTGCTGTGGTAGTGCATTTTCTTCCTAAAGCATAAACTGAGTTTTTAACAGTTTATTGCTTTATAAAACAATACACAATTTAAAATACATTATTTTGTGCGCTTACTTGACCCCAATGAGAAATTCACTTCTTCCTAATTTGCAATGCATGTTGAAGGAAGCAGTGGCATTATTACAGAAATACCTCCAGGGACCAAAGAAACGTGATGTCAGGCACATGGCCCATATTTCTAATTTATTTTATACCATTATGATGAAATATAAAGATTAGAAAAAAATTCAAGTTTCTGTTATTTATTCATTTATTTGTTAGAAAACACATTTTTTATGGAACTCTGAAATGGGGAACAGACGGTGCTATTATCTCCAAAGAATTACACTATATCTTGTTAATTTTCTTAATTCTGCCTTTTAACATGTACAGTAAATAATGGGTAATTCATTCATTGTTCCTGATGTGCAGCAAACACTATCTGCTTTTTCTTCCATGCCAACTTTGAAGAAGACAGCTAAATAGTAACAGCTTTTCAGACAAATTATATAAGGGTCAGGAAAAGGGAAAATGGTAAGGATGAAGTAGAGGAATTAACAGGCCAAATGCTCCAGTTTCTGCTATTTAGTGAAAACATAACCACCCCTGTGAAGACTACAAGTCCCAGAAGCCCTCATTATCGGGGGTGATATATTTGTTAGCCTTCAGAGAAACATCTGCTATATACTGTATGAGCAGTCATCTGAACAATGACCATTGCAAGAGTCTTCTTGGCAAGAAGTTCGAGCGATCTAGTGTCATCAGAGGCTTTGAAAGAAGATGATTTAGAGACTATCAGAACTTTTCATAAATTGTGTAGAAAAGTGTGTTGAGCCACCCTTTGTTTTTCTAAATTAACCTACAAAAGACAGGGACTTACTGTATCTGTCTGGTCAAGTTCTTCATTAAATATGATTCAAGATTCAAGATTTTTTATTTGCCATATACAACAAGTGTGTCGGAATTCTTACACGTTCAGCTGTACCCAGTACAAAAAATAGGCACAAATGACAAACAGACATGGACAATAAATGAGTGAAGAGAGAAGGGGAAGCATTTGACTGAGAGTTTTTCTGTGGTTTAAAAAAAATAAAAAACTGGCACTCAAAACCGAGAAATCTTACAACACAGATTCCTCCTACAGCTGTTACAAGAGCTATACCATATACTGTAATCTGCTTTAAGTATGAAAAAAATGTCCAAATCCACTGCAGAAGTCCATGAAAAGCTTTCTCCCAATACTCACCTTTGAAATGCATTTTTCCAAACCAAAATTCCAAACTTGAGTTTTGTTCAGTTGTTGTTTGTTCATTAAAATGGTGTTCTTCAAGGTACAACACTCAAATAAAAAGACGTTGACAAAACAGCCTTTAGCACCTAATTTCCATTTCAACCAATAAATACATAAATAACTTCATCCTTTGCTTCCCATTAATTCAATGTACTCTATTAATATACTCTGCCTAAATTAGCATTAAATAAAGTGGACAATTACATAACAGTGCTGATAAGTTTAATTTGATTTAATATGACAATGAAACAAAATGTTCAGTAGATTAATGAGCCAGAAGGGCAATACCACAATTTATATGGTAAACAAGACAAAAGAGAAAGATTTATGTAGTTTCCATTTGAGATTTGGTTTTCTTAAATAAATGCGGCACATCTTACGGTACCTTTTGGGCCAATTGATGAGAGTCTTGTAGACCTATTTGTATGTACAGTATGTCAATGACAGAAATAATTGAAAAGAATTTCCAAGAAGAATTCAAGTGCTGTCCTCCAGACATGCCCAGAGATGAGAGATAAGACAGGTTAAAGAAGGGAGGGAGGAAAGGTGAGATGGCAGAAGTGGCCAAGAAAAATAGTATGAACAAATGACACAATAAAGTAAAACTGCAAAGAGTTAACAGGAGACCAATTATGCATTTGAAAGCACAAACATTACATTACTTATGTAAAAAAAAACACTTTCTATATAATTGAAGCAGCTGGTTTAATGAGTTACCCACTGTCATCATTTTACCCTGGCTGAGCTGGGTGGCAACAGAGCAGTAAAAACAAATTCAATAATAATTAACTTGGGTCATCTACTCATCTGTCATGGCTCATCAACCTTAAGGAAAATTTCCCAAACAACTTTTATCATGCCAGAATCCCTGTGATATAGCTGAGAGTAGAATACTCTAGGTAGCTTTTCTAGGGAGGAAAAAAATGTTTAAGACATCTAGAGAAAGTGTCTAATTGTGTGCAGTCTTCAGACTGCAATCATAAAAAATCCAGTGCTCTAACATTATTGGAGCATTGTTGACACCTCCATAAACAAATCTGTCATATGGCCAAGATTAGCCATTGTTCATCAGTTCTTTGCTGACTGGCAAACTAACACAGAATTCATAGCTGAGGAAGAGATTACACACATGCCTATTCTTCTTATGTCTTCTTACTTAAAACATCTCTGTGACAACATCCTTCGGATAATTATTTTTACATCCCCATTGCATGTCAACATGCTCATCCTCTTGGATTCTGGGAAGAAAACAGCATTGAACATGGATCCAACATCAGTCAGTTGTATCCATTCAACCACTTTCAGATGTTTTACATCAATCATTTGGAATAAGCATAACGATGAACAAACTATCATTTCCTAGATTGTTTTTTGTGGTGTTCTTGATTTTTTTATATGTTACCAATTGATGTAATTTTCATCTTCAATGCTAAAAAAGCTTTCTAAATAAAAATCTCACATGCCATTGCTGGTGACACTGCAAAATTGTGTTTGTGTAAGTGCTCTATTGAAATCAGAGTCAAAGAAATCAGCAACATCAAACTTCATTAACAAAGGTCGTAGAATTAATTATCACTGCTGAACAAACATTGAAAAGGTATATATTGAGTTCCATTAACAACTTAAATTGCTGAACTACTGTTTTGCAAAGTCATTCTGAAAACTTGTTTTTAAGATCATAAAAAAGATAATAAAATTTGAACCTTAAAACCTATACTGCACGTGTTCCAGAAGGTATGATATATGCTAGTCCATGTCCATTGGTACTATATGTATTGGTTAGACAAACATTGTTGATGCACCTGGATTATTGAACATAAATATATGAGAAAACCTGATCTGTTAGCAGTTAATGATGTAAACTTATGAGTAATTGAAAACATTGAAAATCATGAGCGCTAGAAGCCATAACAAATTATTGCTATTAAAAAGAAATAATTATTTTGATACTGTCATCCCTAATAGTCTTAATAAAGAACTCGATTTGTTGTGCTTTCTGTAATTGCCATAACTATTTTCAGGTGTTGTGTGCTCAAAAACTATTGTCCCAATTACATTTTACTTTTGTTTTGATTTGCATTATATTATATATGATTGAAATTAAATGAAGGACCTCGGTATTCACATATGTAATTTATTTAATCATACTAATTGTATAGCATTATTAATCTGTGTGATTCTGTGCTAATTCATAAAATGACAGATTTTTGACTGTCATTTCAGAAAATGACTGGGGAAAGCACTGTTGAATTGAAATGCATTGCCTGTTTTGCAATGGGCAGTTACTTTATATGATTTAAAACGCATTTTATTTTTTAACCTTGAGAGGGGTTTTGAAATTTGTGCTGGAATGCTTATGCATCTCACTTTTCTGGGATGGGATAGTTTCTTTCTTTTCTTGAGTATTCATTCTGAAACATACTTCACAAGGTTCTTTGAGACTTTCTGTGTTTAAAGAACTGATGAATTAACAACATATTTTTCAATGTGAACCACAGACCATTGGTCCAATAAAGGGAACAGTACAGCTGCCTATGCCCTTTTTGTACATGCAAATTGATCTTTTATATTTTAGATTATTCAATCTTAAAGACACAATCTCTGAAAACATGACCACATGAATGCTTTGGCATTAAAATTCTACCTCTCTCCTTGTTATGAAGTGGTAGGAACTGTTAGAAATTGGCAAAGCATTAAATACTGTGCAATGAACATTTCAGCACCATGGACAGTTTCTATTCTCTATTCCACTTTTTCAATTTATTTTCAACATCTGTCATTGGTGACCAAACTTTAAATTGAATTATTTCACCATCAAGACAATGGCTGTGTACTACCTTATGTAGGCAACACCTTCTGTTCTGTTGTCCTAGCCTAAAGCTCCAATTAGTCAATGTCCTGATACAATACTGACAATATTTACACTATTGATTTCTATTAATGAAATTGTACAGATAAAACAATGCAAATGATACCATTGAAATGTTTTAAGATCTATCCAGAAATCATGAAGCGTATTTTTATATGTTTTTATATGTGTAATGTAACATTGTTAACTGTATATCTCTTAGGGTAGGACTGTACAGTATTCAGTATCTGACCATTTCTGAATTGGAAACTTAGTACTGAGGACTAGTCCCCATCATTGTTTTAGTTACAGTACATTTACAAATTAAAACATATTTTCAAAACTTGTGGAGCATGTTAATTACTGATTACACTGTATACGTCTAAATGGTAAATCGTATGTTCATAGTACTGTACATTATAATGATAGCTTATGTTGTAGCATAATCTGGAAAGGCAAATCATGCACAGGTTTTGTAATTTATACAAATATCTGATACAATATATATAATACTGTACATATAATATAAACCATCACATACTAGTGTTATTTTAACAGTTGTTTATTAATGCTATAACAGTACAAATTAAATTGCATGACATTGCAGTTCTGTTGCTTTTTATATTATATGATTGGTAAGTAACAATTGTTTCACAAAATCTTACAGCAAGTTTGGCTAATCATTTATTTGCACTAAAAGGATGCCTTAGACTTATTGCAATTGAGGATCTGTGCAATCTAATCATAGTGGGAGTCTAACAGGGTGATAATTCTTGTTTTGTTGATTATCATAGTAGTAGTATTTGATCCTACAGGTCATGACACTTATTGTAAAAATAAAAATAAGCCACACTTTCTGCCCACACAGACTTGCTGCACATCAGTGATACCTCATATATTGTGACCAACCGAGAACCCATAGGTTCATTAAAATACAAATTTCTCAAAGCTCTTCACAATATAATTCTGTAATTTTATAATTGGAAAACACAAAACTGTTCCAGGTCAGCTGACCCTGGCAATAATTGTTGTTTGCAGATACAGTAAGAAACTGTATTTGTATGAGAGCTTTTGTTACAGGTGTACAGAATTGGCAAAACAACAAGAAACAATATACTGTATATAACAACCCTATCAGTTTAAGTTGCAATGTTTAAAGTATTTACATAAAGTGATTCTCATCATTCATTGTTTTACAGTACCTTTACTGTATATGTATACAAACAATTAAAGTAATCTCCACCAGAGATCAAGCCCAGATGCAAAGTTTCATTGTGTTTCTTCAATGAGTGTTGTACTAAAAACTAAAGGCACCCTATTATACTCTGTTAAGGAGTGTGTGTCAATATGAATACACACAAATGTTTTAAATTAATTTTAGGTGTAAAGAATTTAGCAAATAACTACGGTCACTTTACAGTGATGTGTTTTCTTGAATAAGACATCACTAAATTAGTTTAAAACTTTAAAGATTTTGAATGAATCAGTATAATGAAATGTAGCTACCAAATTACCCCCTACAATATAAATTCACAAAATATGTTTAAGTGTACCAAAATATGTAACTTTGGCACGGCAGAATTTTTACTACTAAAGCTATCTCAATCAATTCAGCAGATGGAACATTTTACTCTCTTAATGCAGTGTAAATGTAGAAATTATGTCTCTTTGTAAGCAAAGAAAGTGACCAAATCAAGCATCACAGAGTCTCACTGTCATGGACATCTGTGCTACTTATGTCATGCTCCAAAAACCCTCCAGGTATGTTCTGTGTATTTGGCAAAGCTTTTGCTTACCTGTCAGCCATCTTTCTCTGTGTACTTCTTCAGCTCAAGCAGAAAAGTGACAAAACAAACCCAAAAGAGCTTAATTGTAGTTTAAGCAATTTGTAGTTTACTTGGACAATGGAAAGCACTAAAGTTAAGAATGAGATAGACTTGAGAGGACGAGTCTTTATGACCTCATATCATAAAGAGTTCATTTTACAGCATAGCCCCATAGTCTTCTCTGTATTTCAGGAGCCTGGTACCTTTGAAAAATGTTATATTTGTGATACTGCATACATGTGGCAAAAGGTTTTATGATAAGACAAGATAAGATCAGATTCTTTTGGACTAAAAGCAAATATGCTAGATCAGACCTAAAACTGGGACAGAAATTCACCTTTGAGCAGGATAATGACCAGTGATAAAGCACAAGGCCAAAGCTACTGTACAATAGTATGACTTAGAAATAAGAAAATTAATGGCTTTGAGTGGTCCAGTCAAAGTCCTGACATGAAACCTATTGAGAATCTGTGGAAAGACTTAAAAACTGCAACATGTGATCCCCAAACAACTTGAAATAGATTTACCCAATAAGAAGGGTGGTTTAATTACTACCAAAGCTGCTTCCACCAAATATCGAGTTCATAGTTCTGAATACTTACACAATTGACATGTTTCAATGTTTCCTCTTTGGTTCCTTCAAAATTATACCACACTGCCTTAAATTCCATCCTTCCATTTTCTAACCACTTCTTCCAATTCAGGGTTGCAGGGGAGCTGGAGCCTATCCAAGCAACCGATGGGCACAAGGCAGGATATGCCCTGGAGAGGACGTCAGTCCATATAAAGGCACTCACAGACACAAACACATACATACTGTACTCAAATCAGGCCCACTTTTCCCAGAAGCCAATTAATCTTCCAATATGTCTTGGATAATTGGAGACAACTGGAGAACCAAAAGAAAACCTGTGAAAACATGGGAAGAACATACTGTACAAAATCCACACAGATAGTACTCAATGGAAATGAACCTCAGACCAATACTAACCACTTCCTTAAATTCTCCATAAAAATGATAAGAACCACCATACCTTTTAAAATGGATAATCTTACTTAAAAGGTTTTGTCATCACATACAATGTGTTAGTCACTGTGAAAATTAATTTAGAAGATCATATATTAAAGTAGTTTTCTACGTGAATGATGTAACCATTTCTATGCACCTTTTACCCACTTAGTTACTGAAGGTTTTTAAAGTGTTGGAATTGGTTTAAAAATGGCTGTTGATAACTGCATTGTTATTGATTAAGCAAAACTTTGGGATTCAGGTCCATCATGTAACTTGTTTTAGGAGTAACTAAAATCTGCAATCAGTTTTGAAGACTACAATCAAAACCCTCGCCACACAGTGTAGCAAATAATTCTGCATGATTAAAAAAAATCTCAAAGCTCGGAAGACAATGAGAAATTAAAAATGCAATTCCAATACATTTTATCAGTGTGTGTGTGAACTGCAAAGAATTAGAATGATATCTTCACGTTTGGAGTTCACTAGCCAAACTGTCTTTGGAGAATAGAAATAGTATGTACAGAATGCATGAAGTATGATGCATGTTTCACCAAGCAGCTGATGATCCATTGCAGGTGTAATTAGTGTTGCAGCAACATGTAACGTCCAAGGGCTGAGGCAGGTTTTAGTGAATTGAAATATGCCACGTTACAAAACAATTGGTGCAGATGACCTTAAGACAACTTTAGTTTATAGTTTAAGAACCAAATGGCGGTAAGACAGCCAACTTAGTCTATGCAGAAACACCTTTTCGACATGTTAATTACATTTGTCTCTAGACTAAATCATACCAAGTGTAGAATTAATTTGGGAAAATGGTATCTAGGGAAGAGCAGCTGAGGTTATGTGACAAAGTTCGCTGAGCTTTTGATGCCCAGGTATGGGCATATAAGGTATTGCTGCATCTTGTGGCATTCAGTTCTGCAAGGCTGGGTGTGACAAAATCTGTCAAGTTCAAATTGAATTGATACAGCATTTTCCAAGACAGAGGTGGCCTGAGCTGAGAACACAGTGGCGGTTATATAGTCATCTTGATATACACAGGGATGGCAGTGTACCAGATGTTGATGGTATGCTCATTAGAATTATGTTTACATTGTTTGAAGTTAATTTCCAACTGTTCAATCAAAAATTCAACCAAACAAAATGTGGTCAGATGGCTTGCTTTGTGTACACAGGAAGCCCAGTTTAACGTGAAATTGTTGGTCAATTGCCGATACCAATGATGCATAGAAATCAATCTGTTCCTAGTACTTTTAATTATGTATGTTTGTATCATTTAATTATCAGTCGAAATACCTTAATAAATTGCTCATATAAGAAACATTTTACTTTATTGCTGGTGAAAGGCACTGTTCTATTAATACAGGAAACAACACGAAGAAAAAAATTGTCTTGGCTTGTTGAACTGTTCAGACAACGTTTGTTATTGCACTCTGCAAATCTTGCCTTAGAGGGTTAACAATACTAAAAAATCTAACTAAAAAGAAGTATTTCTGGTAAAACATAAGGAACTATTAAAATAATTACTGCAGGTTCTCAACAGAAGAAACTGACAACAAAGATATAAGCATTACATGCCAGAAAGGTAGGAGTTATAATGTTGTCAATTAGTGCAGAACCATAAAGCAAGCATAATGTACATGTAATTTCATTTCATTTATTTGCCATCTGTTTGTTGCTATTTCATTCACTGTAATATTTGATTTTTTTCCCCTTAAAGATGTCACCACATTTTTTTATTCACATTTTCGGAACATAGCAAAGTGGTTGCATGCCACTCCATAAAATTATTGTGTTGTAGTGCATTTATTTGGTCAAATCAAAATTAAGCTCACTGCTTGATTACTTGAAGGCTGAAGTTATATAACGCATATGTCTGGAATAGGTTTAACTGCAGTGTGAAGGTACAGTAAATGACTGAAAAAGAAAAGAAAATTTTCATGTTGTACAAAAGGTTTAAGTGATTAAACAAACATTTGTTTCAGAATCATTTTGACAATCTAACTCAGCCATATAGAAAGGTAACTTACTGTATTTAAATGAAACTGTAACTCAGCCTGTGTTTCGAAAAACAAAATCCAGAGGCCTTTAAACTGACTGACATAGTTTCCTGCGCAAGCTACTCCAAATCTGCTGCCAAAGTTATTGGAAGTGACACAAAAGTCCAGTGTAGACATTATAGGATTAGCCCTATTGTAACATTATAAAAATCAATTCATCTGTTCCTAATACTGCTTCAATAGTCTCCTAGAAACCTTTCTTGTGAAGCTTCATCTGGTCAGTACTGCAAACACTGGTATAAAAAAGAAAGGGAAAAAAGAAGGCTCTATATTCAGAGTTAGTTTTAAATCTCTTCCATACAGCCCCGTGTGTTTATACCCCAGACTGGGAGAGCATATTTGCCAATATGCCATATGGGAACTATAGCTAGGACCTTTTTTTCAGGAATAATTAAATGTTGATGGCAGGGTTCAAATGGACCATTAAAATTTGAAAGTGTGAGAAACAGATTTTTCTTCTGTTGTTGTGTGCTCCAGAGGACGTAATAACCGACAGAAGCCTGCCAGCCTGCTGTAGCGAATATCATGCCTTGTGGTGGTGCTAATTTGATCATAATATAGTCATCTCTGAAGATTAGAGCTATTCAATTAAATATTCTAATTAACCTGAAGTATTAGGCAAATGATACTAATTACAAATATTCTCCTGAGAGTAGCAGCAATGAAAATCCCACTTGCAACTGATACTTCAACCCAATGTTTCGTAACACAATGTCTTATATCATAGGCTTTCGGAATATTAAAATCCAGTTAATTTGCTTAAACCTCATTTGTTTAATGGCATTAGCATTTTGTTTGAAATTGTAATAAACATGTACATCCTGCTTTCAAGTAAAATTTAAAATGAGTGCACTCTTGGGGTAGCTTAGTGTTTGTGTTTACAGAACCAGCACTTTACCCCAGAAAACTGGAACACTTTGAGTTTAACTTTGGGCCATTAAACATATTGAAATTGTTTAAACGTAGTTTATAATTTCTCACTGCTAAACAAAAAAAGGATTATTTGCATCTCAGATTTCATTACCCTAGCAATTGCGTCTGCTCTTAATTGTAAATTACCTAGTTTAAGAACAATGCACAACATTAGGCTTTTTTTCTCTCTTTGTACCTTTACAATTCCTGTTATCTATTACTAGTATCAGTGGGACAGTAATAAAATCTTTAAAAGGGTGCTTATGAAGCAGATGATTAAAGATATGAGACAAGAAACCGAGTTTCTTTATTTTTTTGAATAGTTTATACAATCATCATCATACTTGACAAAGCCAAGGAAGCACAGCCTGTCATGGGAGTGAAATGTGTATGTGTGCTTCCTGATTACTTTATATTCATAGTTTTCTACTTGGAGGTCTTGAATATGTCATGTGAATAATGCCAGTGCTGAATTTGGCATTGTAGTCACTCCCAGCAACATGTTTCAATAAGGTAATTTTCTTGCTGCCTAGGAACATCAGCAGGGTGCTCTCCTGAACAAAAACAGAGTATGACATCTTATTCAAGCATACATCTGGAGAACAAAACTATACTTTATTAAAAGAAAATAGGATTTCACAAATGTTTTGACAAGCATTAAAACTGGAGGCCAGAGGTTTATATCTAAGACAGTTATATATGTGGGATTCTTCTAAAAAGGATTTTCTTTGTCCACTGAACATTACTCCTTAATAGCAAACAGAAGGAGTGAGAAAAACGGAAAACATAACCGATAACAAATTGTAATGAATAATAAAAATAAATTAAATGTAACAGTGTTTTTGTTGGTAGTAGATTTTCAGTACATTATGTATTATATGCAGTATAGTATATGTATTATACTGTATGTATTGCATCTAACAATTACAGTGCATTCGTTTGCTCAACATGAATATTAGCATTTTAAAAACAGAGAAATCAAAATGTCAAATTGTTTTAAAAAGAACTTTATCTTCTCATCTAACCAGCAAATTTTGGTCCTGCTCATGTCAAAGACGGAGCACCAAATTGTACTCTTCCGTCCTTTCAGCAGAGAATGAAATTACACTTTCAAAGCTCAGATAGCATTTTGGGGGCTGGAAAAGCAATCTGCATAGTTTGTTTTTATTACCCTAGATTTGTCACTTTTCACAGGTCACTAATCATCCATGTTTGAAGTTAAATACTGTACTGTATCTCAGCACTGCTGTTTGTGCATATTCAGTGAACACATCGCTGCACATCTGAAATCTCATTGGCAAATGGGAGGCTGACATTCGGACACTATGGTCTACGAGGTGAAAGAAATGACAGTGACTGATCATTGAGTTTAACTTCAGCTTTGCTGATGCATTCTCCTTCTTTCCTGCACATCTTTTTGTGAAGTGCTTCAAGAATTCAAATTGACCAACCTTAGCAAGCTCTCCACCAAAAAAACTATTTTGTGGAAATGGTTATGCACATTATACACTGATACAGCACAAAATTACATTTATATATTTTTAATATGATAGAGCATATACTGTACATAGCATCCTGTCTCTTTACAAATGTAATAAGAAAATGGCAGATACAGCAAAGACTTAACTGAGGTTTTCATAAATACTTTAGGTTTAACCAAAATACTATTTGCGTTTTTCTAAATACACCCTTACTCTGAAGCAAATAATTTTGGAACAGTACAACCAGCTCTTCAGTCTGTTTTTCAGATGATTAGGGCTGAGTTAGATACAATATTTAGGTCTGAAATGTTTTAAGCAAAATTATTTAATTGGTTTATAACATCCACAGAGTTCCATAACAAGAACAAAGTGTAATAAAAGCATTAGAAATTACATACTTAAATATTATTATTTTTATCCTGTTTTTAATGTAAGTGCCCAGTAGCCATTCAAAAGGAAAATAAAAATATTATTTTCAATGTAAACAGAAGCCTTTGCTGAAAGATGCATACAATAGGCTAATGTTACAGGTTCCCCTACTTTGTATTCTCTGAATGTTTTTGACCACAAAAGAATCAAATAAAAGATGTTTTAATGTCACTTTGCTAACTAAATAAGATGCAAAGCTGATTCTTTAAAAAATATAAACACTGATATATAAAACTGTACATTGATGTTGCTGAACAATAATGCTAATTCCAAGACAATAAAAAATATGCCTTACTTAACCATGTTTACCGTTGGTAATGTGACTTTTTTGTTATTTAAGTTTATTGCTTAAATTTTAGAAAGTATTTATCCTAGGATGTGAGACATGCAGTCAGAAATTGTCACTAAATGGGATCTCAGACAAAAGTGCATTGCTTAACTTGGGCCACATAAGAAGCTGGAAAAGATTATAGGTAATACAATTGTATTTCTTATTATGAAACACTATCCATCAATTTAGTTTTTTCCTAAAAAACAACAACTAAGCTGTCAACAAGGTGGAAACACACGCATACAGTATTGGCAGTAGTTTAGAGATGCCAGTTAGCATAAATATTTTATCTTTGGACTGTAAGAGGAAACTGGGGTTCCTGAACAATGCAGTTAATTTTTGGAGTTAAACAGAGATTAAAAAGAGATCAAGTTGTAATTTTGAACTTCTGTCTCCCTATGTATAAAAGGCTCATCAGCCACCAACACCTCTGCGTACAGTACATCGTTTACAGCACTCCTCCCTCCACCTCATCTGTACTCTTACAGCAGCTCCCTGGTTTATTCCTCGTAAGTGAGGGGGTTGTCACAGCACTGAACAATGCCAAATTATACACTATAGTGTTTAGGAAAGATATTCCTTTATATTAATTGGCTTGTAATAAGACATTACATAAGACACCAAACTATTGAAAAAGGTTGTATTCCATATCTACAACCCATCAAATTAAAATTCAGATTAAGTTTTCTTAGCACAAAAGTATTATTATTATTATTATTATTATTATTATTATTATTATTATTATTATTATTATTATTATAGTACTTGCTATAACAACAGTGTGTCAAACAAGAGGGCGCTTTATCAAATACAGGGTTTCATGGGAGCTGGAATCTATCCCATCAAGCAAGGGGTACAAGGCAGAATACACATTGGACAAGAATCCAGTCCATTGCTGGATAAATTCAAGCATGAACACAAATACTAACAACATGGTCAGTTTTCCCAAAGAGCAATTATCCTACCAGTATGTCTTTGGACTATGGGAAGAAACCCACAAGCACAGGGAAAACATATAAACTCCTAACAGTGCTGTAAAGCTAAATGGTAACCACAGTGCCACTATGCCACCTAAGCTCTACAGTATATATCATACTCATTTTCAAAAGCGCAACAGTTTCATGTTATTAGATCTCAGAAACTAACCAGGGCTTACAGAAATATGCTGATACTCAGCCTCTGCAGAAACATCTCTAATTATTATAATGTATTTGATTTCTTTCATGGATGTACATATTTATCATTCAGTATTTTATATATTACGATTATTCATAATCCATTGTATGAGTTTAATTCTATACAATAAAAGAATAATAGGAGTAATATATATATATAACAATTAATAAATTGGTAATTGATTAACATTTACAATTCATAAACTGAATCAGAATCAAATGCCAAATTCAAGTCTACTCCAACTTTCTTGTATCCATCAATCGATATCTGGTATTTCCACTTCTGATTGCTGAAGTCCTTATGTACAGTAATTTAGATTTTTTTTTCACATTTGTGGAGTATTTGTGATCATTTAAGACAGAATGAAAGAGGTGACATTCCAAAGAAAATTGGCAAGAGAGATACACAGGGAGTAAATACAAAAAGAACCAAAGGGAAAATTAAAAACGTCAAATGACCAGGAAATTAAATGGTTATGCCTAAATACTAATAGTATTAGGGACAAAATACAAGAATTAGAAACCAATGCATTAACACGAGATTAAGATATAATTGGAATCACTGAAACATGGGTAACAGAGAGTGATGGTGAAGAATACAGCATGAGTGGATATGCAGCATTCAGCAAGAGCAAGATAGAGGTGTACCTCAATACATAAAACTGAGCATTCACAGTTTTTATATAACAGATTAAACAAAGGTCGAAGAATCCAATTGATACATATAATTCACAGTACACCATTTTAGGATAGTAATAAGGACCACCAAATTCAGATATCAATTAGTGTTATGAAAGAACCTCAGGAATTTGTATGGAAAGGAAAAGTCATTTATAATGGGAGATTTCAATATTCCTCACATATACTGTCAAAAAGGCAACTATGGCTAAGTATCTCTTCCTTACTCAATTTTTTAGAACAGCTGCCTTTAGGTAGTCTATATTGATCTAGTTTTTAAGACAATCAAGGCAAAGTAAGAAAAGAATGCTGAAGGAATAATTAGGGCATAATTAGAGAATAATCATAATATGATATATACAGTATTTGAAAACTGTAAAGGTAGTATCTAAAACAAAGTTTTACAAGTGCAGGAAGCAGGCAATGAAAGGGAGAGACATATGTCTAAAAAACATGCAGTATGACAAATGTGAACTCAGTAAAAAAGATGTTATCTTTAAAGCACATTACAGAATAATAATAATAAGAAGAAGAATACATTCCAATAGTAGCAAACCAAAGGTTAAAAACAGTCCAAATTCTTTAATAGATTAGATACCAAAATAAAAGGAGGAAAAAAACACTAAATAAACATTCCGTGCCAACTTTCACATAATTTCTCAAAATAAATCATACGGAAATCACTAGTTAAATTTTAAAATTTTGTGAAATTTCTGGTTTCACATTTTTACTGTAACAGATATATAATACTTTTTTATTTAATACTATAGAGTAAGAGCATGCTTCTGTGGATCAAGTTTAATCTGATGGTGCAGGCCCTATTTTTTGTTTTAATTAAATTACTCAGCACATAATGTTTAGACTTGGGGGGGGTGGAGAGAAATGTTTTCATTTTCTATGCTGCGTTCATTTTGGAACTTACAAAAAACTGCAAGCAAAAAAATGTTCCTCATATAGAAATGGAGGGTGCATTCAAGTTATTTTAAAATTGAATAATAAAAAGAAAAATAGGCATTTTTCTTATGAAATAATTTCACCTTTTACAGTACATAGGGAGACATATATAACCTAGTGAACACCTGACGTATTAAAGGCAAACTGTTCCTGACCCAGTGTAATACATGGAAATAGAATCCCTTCTGATTTCAACATGATTGAATAAGCTTCTCAGGAGACTAAGCTTCATCTCAGCTGAGATGACAGGCTTAGTGAATAATAAAAATTAGGGCACTCTGACAGATTAAATAGCATAACAACTGATATGTGTTATGAAAGTATTTTTGCTTTCTGGTTTATTGGCATTTTTTATTACATTAAATGTCTAACTGATTGTGTCATGCTACTGTGCAAACTGGTCCCAAAGAGTCTACTTTTCTAAAAGATAAACCTGACATATACAGTACATTACTTTACACAAAAAGTAAGAAACACAAACCTAGTTCTTTTTCCACACTTGCTGTACTTCTTCTTAATTCCCAGAAATTGTCCCTCTACTTCAGATCATGGTAGAAAAATATTTCTAACTGATATTATTAACTGTATTTTATGACTTGCTATTTGTATGTGTATGGTATATGGTAACCCTCTGGATATATTATATCAATCTGGTACAAAACTCAAAAGCTTAGGTTTCATGAGATTATAGATCTATCCACATGTTGCATTATGTTTCGTTTTTATCCTGGAATTTAGTGTAATCTGCTGTAGCATGTATTAAATAACATAATGTTTCCTTGTATTCAAAATTGGTTGGTGAACTTTGTCTGAAACAAAACAAAAAAAAGTTTTTTTCCCCTCCGAGTCATGTATTAATTGCACATATAAGGCTTTATTTTCACATGTGACCAAGTTGAGTAAAGTTGTGATTGTCTTTAGACGGGGCACCTGAGGCTAGCATAGCCTGTTTTTTCAAACAGGCTGAGGCATTAACTAGGGGTACAAGCATCAAAGTTGATTTGACTATGCTTGAGGCCTACATTCCCTGCCACTGGTAACATCGGATTAAATGTAAATGTGCTTTTGATTTTCCAAACTTTAGTCACTTATGTGCCAGTCGACTAGGCAGAATATTAATTAAAATGGTAATGTGCCACTAGGGCTCAACACTGCTTACATATAGTCATTTAAGGATTTAACAAAGTTGATGAATGTACCCCTCAGGAGATAGAAAAAGATAAGGAAGTATTTATTTTGTTTGCTTAAAAATAAAAAAAAATCATTTTTGACAAACTTTCTTCAGCATGTAAATACACATCAGGTTATGTGCTTGGATTAAAAATACAGTGTACAGATACAGTATGAATTAGAGAATAAGGAAAATCTAAATGCAATGACCAAATAAATAATCCTTAACATTAACACTGAGATAACAGAGATCACTATAACCAACGTCTGTAAAACTTAAAAAATGTGACACATACTTTACATTTAAAGCACACAAGGTATGGAGACACATACATTTCTTCTCATTAGGTCCAAGCTATTTAACAAATATGGAAACAGCATTTCAGAAGCAAAACTTTACTATAACTTTACTATAAGTACATAAGCATTGTGAGGTGCAATGTGATGTCTGGCTTTAAGGAATATAGCTTTTAAAGGAAAATAACTAGTGTCCAGTTCATATGTGAGGGAGATGAATGTTGTAATGGATTTGAACATTCCCAGTGGTACATTAAAGGATAGACAGTTCTGGGCCTACTCCAGTAAAGCATTATTTTCACATTGCCAGCAGTCTACACTTTTATATTGCTGTCTTTGGATTCCTGAGGTGTAAGATTAAGTAGTAGAGTAAACCTACGAGCCTCAGCATTTGAATAATAACAATAATAATAATAATAAACTCTTCAATTAGTGTGGAAATTGGAAATTATCTTGAAGAGTGTCTGAGCAGAAAAAAAAAGAATAATCCATAAATGTTTATAGACAAAGGTTTGTCCTGCATGTCACAGTCCATTATCAATTATCAATGTCATACTAAGAGAGAATAATGTCTGATTTACCCGAGGAGGAAATCAAAGTCAATCATGAACCATTCTTCTCTGTTATTGACTTTTTTGTTAAACATCAAGGTGAGAAAATTGATTATCGCAAAAGAAAAAGGGAAAACCATACTGTATTTAGTTTTGTTTTTAAATAGTTTTCACTGGTGCGGTTGTGTTTCAGGTATTTGTTTCAGGATCACTGGCAATGAAAAAAAGATGAATGGCACTGGCACTGGCAATGAAAAGAAAGCCATCAATTTATAGAAAAAATAACAGGAAATTCAAGGATCAGAAAAATATGCAAATGAAATAGATTCATTCTATTTTTACATACAATTTTACTGTAAAAACGGTTGTTAAAGTTTTTCAATGATACTGTTTATTTCCTAGATATCGCATTGATTTAATATAAATTCATCCAAGAAAGACATAGTGAAAATGGTTCACTGAATTTATTATTTCATTTACACGCTTCTAATATGCTTCTCTGCAACTAAGCAATTGACGTACTGTATAATGAATCTTCCAATCATAATGTTATGGAAATCCTCTTTAGAATAGATTCCCACAGTGTCATTCCTTAAGTGTCAAAGAATGTTGCTTTTCTCTCATTGTCGTTACCTTACAAAATTATTTTTGATTGTTTTTAAACTCGTTGCTGGAAAAGTAGTGGAAGCACATTATAAAAATACTGTAAATAATAACTAGTAGTCTAGCTGCAGCTCGTTCCTCCACCATTGGTGAGCTATGCAGAGACATGCAAATGTGAAATAACATTCTACAAGGTCTCTGATTAAGATTTAATAGAGAAAAATGTGAGTCAAGGATATTGCCTAACTAAGATACATCAGCTCATTTACTGTAGGGGCTGGCTTGTAGCTAGTGATACAGCTGGCTATGAATGTGTCAGAATGAGGGGCACTGACTAGTTAATGAATCTATCACTGCACTAATGGTGAAACATAAGTGTTAAATACAGAAGACATATTTGTTTTAAGCGACACTAAGGGCTAACAGAGCCAGAAATGTGGAAAAATCTCTCCAAAGATTATCTTGACACCTTTACTTACAGTATGTGATTTTTGCTTATACCAGTTTTGTATCTAAAATTGTATTGAAGATACAACATTATACAAGTTTTCAATATGTATAAACTACATTATATAATTTGAGAAACTGTAAATACTATAAAAAAGACTTGACTGGAGAAACCAGCTATATTTCTAATACCCGAAGAGCACTTGATTCATATATTCATATATTCAGAGATACTGACAAAGTAGACCAAATAGACTTATTATGAGTCTAGCCTGATAAGAACCAACTGAAAATGAAAGAAAATCCTATTTAAGCTTGAGAAAAGGAGACCCTTCTTTACAGAAAAGGGGAGAAGTAGCAGGAACAAACTTCCCAGTTTTACCAGGCTGTACTCTTGAAACTGATACCCTGGTTTCTTTAATGAAATATCTGGATGATATTGTGTGACTGAAACTGACTGAAAAGTGTCTTATAGATTTTAAATAAAGTGTGTGACACTTGGCAGAGTAAACACTTTTAGCTTCAAAGCAGAGAGGATGTTTGTTGAGATGTGGGGCTCCCTTGATCAGAAATCATTGTAAATCTCTCCAGTTTGGTGATATGTAACCAGCTGATCTCAGAATATTGTTACAAATACTGTAGGATATACTTTGGTACAGTATATCTATGTAAGTTGTGGATTAATGATTGTCATTGAGCAGTACAGAAGCACACAATATGAGATCACATTAAGAGCACAGAGAAACAAGAAAGAAGAGGCAGGAAAGAAGAGAGAGGAGAGACAATAGTCTGGAGGAACTGGAACTTGAAGCTTGCGCCAGGTGAGAGCTTCTAATTCATGATCATCCAAATAAAACCTGATTGGACCTAAGTATCTGAACCTCGCTAAAGAGAAAGCTTGAACCGCTTGGTAAATTCCTGAATTTCACAGTTCTCATAATCCTGCATTTGTAACAATATCCTCAGATCAACTGGTTACATGTTACTAAACCAGAGAGATAGCCAGATTAATTGAGACCATTGGTAGCTGGGTTCATACAATGGAAGATGAGAACCCACTGAAACTGAGCGACAGATTTTAATTTTTATAAAATCTGCTAATGCTTCATATATAAATTCAAGTTTACTGTTGGTATACATATTTTAGACTGCATTATTGTTCCTTTCCAAACTACTGAATTTATGGATATTTGTATTAGTTTGTTAGAAGGCACAATTCATTCACAAAGTATATATTGTTAGCATACTGTATGTGTCATGTAAACCAATATGCAAAGCAATGGAAAGTATTAGGGTTTTTTTACATACAGGAAAAAACAGACCATTCATGCCGAATGCAGCCTAGCAGGGCTTCTGTGGTAGGAAAACCAAGTGTAATAGTCAACTCACTTATTGCAGCACATGGCATTATTTTTATTTTTAGTTAAAATATTGTTGAATGAGTAAAAGTAAGTGGTTATATTGCAAACAAAAGAGACTGAAAGTCTGTTAACATTCACTATAGATGAAAAAACATTTATTGGGGGTAATTCTACGTTTGCATAGCAGCTGAAAAAAAAACAGGGATTTACAGTTTGAATTTGAGTCATGCAGAAAGAATAGGAAGAGAAAAGCTATTCCAACTCAGTATAGCCAGGAGCAGTATGGCCACAGGGACCAAGAGTCTTCACCTCTTCTTTATATACAAAAGACCCTGTGAGAGCACTGATCCAGAAGATCCAGAATAAGGAAGCTCAACAAAAAAAAATCAAGGTTTAATGAGCTGCCCATGAAGTCTCCAGGCCTGGAAGAAAGCCCAGAAAGAAGCCACCTTGCTTGTGACAAAAAAGAGAATAAGAAAATGCTCAAATGCTGTTACTACATTAGCAACAGGTGATTACTTAAGATCTTTAAAATGGGCTGTTAAGACCTATAAGTGGCCTAAGTATTTCAGTGGGAAAAAAGGATAAGCCAGTAACCCAGGTATAAGCAACGCATGTGCTACAAAGAATGTGTCACTGCAACTATGTCAAAAAATACTGTACATATGAGTCTTGGAGAGGACAGGAGCCCTAAAGGTGACATATTCTCCCGTGTCTGAGCCCACAGAGACCTTGAATGGAAATATAATTCCTCTGTCCCCACCCACTTCCAGGTGTTTGACATGGGCCTCATGCAAAAAGATGGCTTTACCTAGAAAACAAAACACCTAGTAGATGTTTCTCCAGTGCAGGAAGGTTTAGAAGACAGAAGCCATCTTGACTCAGAAGTCGATCGTAGAGATCCAGAAAAGTAGTGAATAAATAACAGTCACCCTCAAAACACCAAAATACTGTAAGACAAAAGTCACTTGACAATATAATAACACTCCCATAACACAATTAACAATCATGTCATATTTTTAAAAAGGTAATTCATTTTTCCTGTCAAATAGCCAAACCTCCGTAAACATACAGCCATTATTGTACCCTCCCACAATCACATTAATTACTAATTCGTGCTTAACTGAATAACTATAGCTTATAAAAAACTAAAAATGACCAGCTGTTAAAAAACAGAGGAAGAAACACCTCACCACAGGGGTTGCAACAGCACAAACACACACATTGTACTCAATG
>NC_142717.1:28913592-28946092 GCF_055471065.1 Atractosteus spatula | reverse complement strand
ACCCTTTTGAAAAACTGGAAATAGATCTTCCTGTCAAAGACTAAAACTGCTCTCCTCTGTCTAGACTGCACGGGGAGCAAAATTATCAGATTTTCATTTCCTCAATTTCACTCAACAGTGGTAAGAACGTGTGAGTATTGATTCATCTGCTGAAACAAAAAGAAGAAGAGCTCTACACCTCGCCAGGGTCAAATGGTTTTGTGGCTGTCTAATTATACCAAAAAACAGCATATAAATCTTCATCTAGTCATTATGGGAACATAAGAGTCCAAAGGAATCATTAGAATCCTTTTAGCCTCCTACTTGCCCTCTGTGTGTTTTGTGGGGTCAGATGCTTCATTTAATGCTGGTCATGGTTTATAGAGTTTAATGTTGATATTGGAGATCTGATTTTCTTAGTGAAGAATTTCTTGGTGATGATTTTCATGGAGGTAACTATAGAAGTTCAGGTTGGGAGGAGGGGAGGTTGGAAAAAGTTCTAATGAAATACAGTATGTACAGGAACAGCGAACATGTGATCACTTATTATATTCTGGCTGCTGAACACATCACGTTTATAGCATACACATGATCACACATCCCTTTACTTATTTTTCCTTCACAGAAACACTTGCTTGTTTTGAACTCTGTGATAGACATGCTGTATAGAAAGCAGTTTCCATCCTAACAGGATCATAGCTTATTCTTGCATTTTTCATTGAGACATACAGTAAAACACTTCACAACACGCTAGATCTCAGAATTTATATTCCAGTCCATTTGAATTTGAGACCACATCCTCTATACTAAAGGTCACCTTGTCCAGAAAAAACAAAACCCCCAAACAAATCTTTGCTGCAGATCAACTTACAGTACAATGTTAATGTTACTACATCACTTATAACGTGTATATTAATCTGTAAACGTTCTGAGATGGTTATCATCAGCAGGACATGTTGACATTAAAAAACATTATTCTCAGCACAAATACTGTTGTATAACATTTTGAGGTGATGCTAACTAATACCAGACTATTTTACAGAAAATGTTACATTTTACAAAATTTTACAATTGTACAAACCATAAGAGTGAATGTTTCACATTCTGAATCATTGTGTTCACTTGACATTCAAGTTATTAGAATTATATTAAACCGAACAGTGGCTGCAACTGATTTCTTCACACTTACGGCCCTATTTTCAATCATTTTAAGCATTTAAATCCCCATTGTTTTCTATGCAGATCTAAGCACCAAATTGTTTTGTATGTAGGGCCCATGAAGTCTAAAACACAATGTATGAATGGCAATCAATAAACTGGTTCCTGAGTCTGTATTATGGATAGCCACCATCTGCTAGTTGATATGTATAGTAAGTGCACATTTATGCAACGTCATAGCAACAGCATACAGCCTATTAATAGTAATAAGCCACTGACTTTATGATATCAAGGATGTTTGCATGCAACCAAACAATTTGTCAAGCCCAAAAGTTTTCCAGAATTTCCCAGAATGAGAAATGAACTGAGACAGTTTTTTAGGATGGTTTGGATATGAATATTGTCTGCAAAAATGTTTTGCTGTGTGCGTTAAATAAACTAAGTTGTTTTGTATTCCATTTGTACTGTAAAATGAATAAACTACATTCAGACAAACCCTCATTGACTTCATAGTGATTTATGTTCATGCAAAATATGAAGCACTTATCTCCATGTGTCTCTCTTTAAACCAAGGTCAGCATGCTTAAGGAGATAATGAAGAGAAAGAGTTATTTGCCTGTCTCATTCCCCATTTTTTTTATCCTTGAGCAGGATCTGCATATACATTGCTTTATCTTTATCCATTTATTATTTAACACAAATGTAGAGGAGCTTTGGTTCATAGTTGCTTTGGACATAAGTGTCCATTATGAGCTCTGTCAATTTTTGAGAGTTGATCTTAGATAATAAATAGTGCCCTGCTCTTATGTTATTGACCTTTTTGAATAAATATAATGAGAATGAAAAGTACCTGGTGGGCCAATGTTATTGGCTAATAGACACTGTATGGATCACAAAAGAAACAATCTAATCACCCTCATTACTTGAGTGTCAGCCTATTCAGCAAAAGGAACAAATATAAGAAAACAAATAAATAAGAAAACCCTGATGTGTTGGAAGTAAAGTCTATTTGCTGTGACCATTGATTTTATCATCTAAAAGGATATTTTAAAAAGAAATAGACATAGAACACTACACATTGAACCACTGATTTACACAATGTTGAAACTGAGCTATGGACTTCATTTATACTGTAGCAACACATGCTATATGTGATGTTGTATAATGCTATATTTGATCAAAACCTTGAAAGGCATTGCATAATTGCCATTGAGGACAATGAAGTGATTAGACAAATATTGCTAAGGATGAAATCAAAAAGCATGGAGTGACTAACAGATTGTCTTGAGGATTAACAAGAATTCCTGTGGTTCTTGCTTTTCAAGCTTGCAACAGTTTGTGATAGATAATTAAGACATTTCCATACTTACAGTAGTGGTATTGATGATGAGGCATCTTGAGCACCAGATTCTGGAAGCTTATTAAATCCTACACTGAAAACTGAGTTCATTTTACTGTACTTTTCAGATTTCAAGTCATCTAATAAATTTAGATGTGATATGCAGAGTGATATGCCAGCAGCAATCCACTGAAGCTAGGCAGGTGTGAACCTGGTCAGTACCTGGATGGGAGACCTCCTGGGAAAAACTAAGGTTGCTGCTGGAAGAGGTATTGGTGGGGCCAGCAGGGGGAGCTCACCCTGCGGTTCATGTGGATCCTAATGCCTCAGTATAGTGACGAGGACACTATACTATAAACAGGTGCTGTCCTTCGGATGAGACGTAAAACTGAGGTCCTGACTCTCTGTGGTCATTAACAATCCCAGGGCGTTTCTCGAAAAGAGTAGGGGTGTAACCCTGGCGTCCTAGTCAAATTTCCCATTGGCCCTTACCAATCATGGCCTAATAACCCCATCTATGAATTGGCTTCATTACTCTGCTCTCCTCCCCACTGATACCTGATGTGTGGTGAGCGTTCTGGCACACTATGGCTGCCGTCGCATCATCCAGGTGGATGCTGCACATTGGTAGTGGTGGAGGGGTGTCCCCATTACCTGTAAAGCGCTTTGAGGGCAGTGTCCAGAAAAGCACTATATAAGTGTAAGCAATTATTATAATTATTATTATTGTTAATTATAATTTGTCTTCAGTATATGGTATATACTTATGTACTAGATCGTAGGTTATTACGTTATCTGATATGCAGCAGATAATTCTTATTTCCTAGTTAGAAGACATTCACTGGTGGGAATGCAACAGTGCTTGAAAATAGTTATTTTAATGGGCTTATGCTACAAAAGTGATCATTTTAAACATTCATGTCTTATTGAACAATTAAAAATTTGTGACATAAGCCTACTTGATCCTACAATAGGACAGAAGCGACAAGGATATAGGAGTCTGGCACGATCTTCTTTCCAGGCAGCACACTGGCTTTTTTTCAAGAAATTTCATACCTGATGCTTGGTAGCAATATCTTCTTAGAAAAACATTAGGTCAGCTTGTTTCTGGTTGATATTCACTGGGATGGGTTGATCTGTAAATAAAATTTTGAGTGTTTCCTCATTTTTAGGTTATGTATTTTCAGGTGAACAAACCTTTTAAAATGTCAGGTATAGTATGTTATCTTGTTTTATACTACATTATTACATAGTGTTGGATACTGTTGCAATAAGATCTTTATACTTGAACTAAAAAAAATGTGCAAAAAACAAAAGTGGTATGTTTACACTGTTCAAGTATTTTGCTTACAGTTTTTTTGGCATAGCTTTCAAAGGTGTGGGGTATCAAATTATTATGAACACTCTGTGCGCTGTCAATAGATCAGAAATTAAATAGCTTTGAGCTGCTGCTTTGTGTTTCACAATAGCATCTAAAGAAGAAATCAAATCTGATCCATTCAGTGCAAAACTGTGATTATGGATAAAGATTTAAGGCTACTGTTATCATAAAGAACGCATTGTAGAAATCAGATAAATCAGATTGGTAACAACAAATATCATCAGGTTTAAGTGCACAGTGTAAGGAAAACTTAATAAAGTCAAAATTGCCCTGTAATTACATCAGTATTTTGTATCACTCTTGTTTACTTGTTTCTTTTTTCAGAAACAGTGGTAATATACCACAGAAAACCATTCAAGGCATGATTGCTTTTGTAATTTCTTAAAGGTCACTGATTTCATTCATCTTTAAAATGAATAAATAAACAGAAATAAATAAATAAACAGTGCCTGTCCAGGGAAGTGCTTGTATCTGCTTTTAAATGTGAAATGGATTCTAGCTCAGGTTCAAATTAATTAAAAGCAGTAATTGAAAGTGCACGCTAATGACTGCAATCCAACCCAACAATTCTTTAATATTTCATCATTAAACAGTAAAATAACCCGATATGATCCTAATATAGTGCCAATTATGCTGCATTGATCAAAGTGACCTTTTCATACTAGAGAGCAAAAATCAATTCCCCCTGTACAACAAATGTCAGGGAGATGAGAGAAACATATAATCTGTGACAATCAAAACATTACTTACAAGTGAAGTCACTACTGACCCACACACCAAGTGATTTCTGCAGGTCATGTACTGTTTTTTTTTCCCTTGTTGTTGTTTTCCTCCATCTGCAAACAGACATGTTATTTCTTAAAAGCGATGATGAAATAAAACATCTGTAAATTTTGCAATCTGTATGAATACACTGTGAAATAATATTCATCTGATGATGTTGATCAATGATTTAATGCAAGATGTGCACCAATGCAGTAATGTCTGTCAGAAGCAGTACAGAGCTTTGCAAGGTTACATTTATGTTTTTAAGTTAAAGTAGAAAAATGTAATTAGTAAATTAAGCAGAGACATTTTTCTGTTTATTTCATTGTTTCTCCTTTTCAGATTTTTATTTCATGCATCCCTCCTTGACCTAAGCTCCAATTTCTCCGGCTCTCGCACAGTAAACTCCTCTCTCTGAACAGGAGTCCAAGCCTTCTTGCCACATGGCCAGGGAGCTAGTCCTGAGCAAAGGTGGTTAAACCAAAAGTTATTGTACATAAAATACTCAATTAAAAATTTACAAATTTTGATCTGATTCTGAGGCGCCATTAATCCTTGTGAAATGATGTTCAAGCTATGTGATTAAGACTTGCCCAGTCTCATCTACCCAGGTTGGTATGGCCTCCATTAAATAGCCATTAAAAGAGCCATAAGGAGCCATTAAACTCCTCTTACAGCTTCACCAGACTGCTCCAGCCTCTACCAGTTGGCAGCCAACGTATGATGGGACTGCTACAGTCTGCTAAATGTTGGCAGCCAACCTATGCTGCGACTTCTATAGCCACTCTGGTCTGCTATAAGGCGGCAGCCAATCACAGCATCAGCCTACTGTGATGACAATAGACTCTCTGGTCTGCTATCACCTGGTATCACGTCACTTTTATCCCTTCCTCATCTTGGACCCTGCACTGGTTCCAGTCCTCAGAACAACTGGGCACTATCCAGGACACACCTTCTACAGTCCATCTTGACAGCGCACATTTGGACTGGTCTCTGGTGAAGATCTCCCTGAGAGTGCTCACTCTGGTAGACCGCCACAATGGCAGGCTCTCCAGCTCTGTGACCTGACCAGCACTCCAGTCCCCACACCAGCCTGCTGCCTTCTTTTAAAGCCCCACCAGTCTGCTAAAAGTCTGGGTCCATCCTCTGACTTCTACAGCTACTCTGGTCGTTTTACCAACCTGCAGCAGGTCACCACACAAGCCCAGCTGAGACAGCACCCATCTCTGCAGTGACAGCTACAGCTACTTCTGTCTACAACAAGTTGGCAGCTTACTTCTGCAATGACTTCTACCATTTCTACCATTCAGCAGCCACTCTCTGTCTGCCCCCAGTCAATGCTGCTACAACTATAGCAACGCTGGTCAATGCCAAGTTGGCAGCTGACCACTGCTGTGAGTGATAACTGCCACCACCAAACCACCACCAGCCTCTGCTGCAGCTTCAACAACCACTTCATACTGCGCCTTGAGCTGTTTCTGGAGAGCTTAAAACTTCTCCTCCTTCAGAAGTCTCTGGTGAGCTTCGCCCCAACTTAATATTCTTAACAAAGCTAAATACTGTATATGTCAGAGTAGATTATTCTATGATTCTCACTTATTGCTACTGTAAGGAGAAACAGCTGTTTGTCACAACTAAAGAAGCCGAAGACAGATTAGCACAGCCCATTTACATTAATATGATGCAAAGTTTAATGATATTTTATTGTAACTTTCTAAGAAAATAGAGAAGGATTCATTTACATTCATTTTCTAGACACAAAGCTAGTGTCGTGATCTACTGTAAGTACCATACAATCCAACATTTTGCATGCTTACTAATTGGTAAGTTTCATAGTTCATTTTTTGTAGGCTTTCAAGCATTAAGAACTGGAAAGATTGTCAAGTTTTTTGTCATAGATTTCAAACTGGGTTTGGTCAAACACTGTATATAAATTTTGTGATTCATTTCCAACCATGACAGACATTGGGATGCACAAGGCAATTGATGACTGACAACAATTGTAATTCTGTATCAACTACGATTGTGCATTGACCCTTGTATTCCCAAACCCTTTCTAAATCTTCCCCAGAACCCCTGAACCAGTTGGATTGAAATATGGCCAATTTCATCTACAGGTACACCCAAACCTACTTCAGATGTGCATCTCACAAGTTGCTGCACTTACACATTCTACACCCACACTGGGACATCAGCTGCGTGGCAGAATGTGGCCTGTAATGACAACTACTCTTCAAAAACAGTTTGCCCAATTAGCTCCAAGCATGCTGATGATCGCCATTCTGGTGATAATGAAATTACATACAGTATGGGGAACAAAATTGAAACTGACCCTGTTGAAAGTGTTTTTTACATTCTTAAATCTGAAATTGGCAGATATCGTCCTTTGCACAATATCATCCAGTTTATCTACATCTGTGGTCCTGTGTAACAAAATTACAGTAACAAATTGTTCGAACTACTGTTTAAAAACTGTGTAGCTATCAAAGTCCAAACCTCATAAGTACCATCCTAAGTAAAATACAATTACAACATTATACAGTGGTAATCATGTGTAAACTAGAATAACACATAGCTGTCTGCCTGCCATAGGCTTGCGCTGCTATGTTCCAAAAATTCAAAGTGTTCAGGGTTAAGCATTCAGTCTCAATTGCCAAGTGTCATCCTTAGAACACTAACACTGACACTAACAAGAACCAAGAACCCTAACTGACATAATGCTTTGCTATAGTATTCCATAACAAGAACTTCTTTTGTGGATCAAAGATTTTCATATTAGTGACATAACCTTATTACCACTTTAATCTCCTATAGATTATCATGACAATATATGTGTCACAAAGCATTTTTCAGGATCCTATGCAAACGATAGAAACCGGAAGGGAGTGCAACAAACACGGGAAAAGAAGACTAGGAACGGGGCTGGTAGAAGAACAGGGAGGCATGTTGACGTTGCACTGGTGCTCGGGGGGGTCGGGGGCGAAAGTCCAGAGTGGGCGAAAGTCCAGAGCCAGGTGATCCATCCATGACAGAGACAACAAAAGTTAAAAGCCGGAGTGGGGTCTGGTGAAGGGTTGGGGAAATAAAAAGGGGTAACTGGGCCAGGTGTTCCAAGCCCCGGACGCAGATGGTCAGGACACCTATGCCGTCGGGCCACTCCTGGACGCGCTGGTAGGCGGGCTTCCAGGTGTCCATCTTCCAAAGCTGAGCCCAGAATGGTTGGAGCATCTGGCTTTTATAGGGAGGGGCTGGAACAGGAAGCAGGTGAAGGAAAATCAACAAAAACGGGAATGAGCCGGAGCGCTCATGACTTATGGTCATGACAATATGTTGCTTAGAGGCCTACAAGGCTACTTGGAATTATCTACAGTAATTTAGTTTAATATTTTATATAAAACTAGGGGGCACATTGGTGGTGGTGGAGGGGAGTCCCCATTACCTGTCAAGCGCTTTGAGTGGAGTGTCCAAAAAAGAGCTATACGGTATAAGTGCAAGCAATTATTATTATATGAATTATCCAGTTGACAAGTTCTGTCCTCTAAAAGGTGTGTGTAACTTATTTTTCAAAAATATGTATTTGTGTCTGTTAAATGTAATAAGAACCAAACACTTGTGAACAATCTGTCAACAGCACGGAACATTTTCTTCTGGGAGTGGAATTTTCAGAAGGTGTGATATTAGAAAACAATTTTGTATTGGAGGACTTCAAAGAAAGCACTTCATTCCCTTAAATCTTTGCATTAGCTATATAATATTTTTTTTTGCATACCTTTACCCTCTTATGAAAAACAAGACTTGAAAACATAACATAGCAACCTCTGGGTCCTAGTTGTAACTAAAGCGTAATGGTAGAGAAAGAACATATTCTTGTTTTCATTTCCAATGGAAATTATTGAAATTTGTCATTTATTTATAACTACATTGACATTGCCTAGTATACTAATAGAGTAATAGGAAAGTATCCATTTCTGTTTGATTGTAATGGACAATAAAACATGCAAGCAATTACATTTCAGTAACATTGCATTAAAGAGAAAAGGAAACAAGCATCTTAGCATTCTTTGAATTAATCTTATATGAGTGAACATGCAGTGATTCATAAATGTAATCTCTAGGCTTGTACAAGACCTGCTTGTTTGTAAGACTGCTTATAAATCATACCCTATTAAGAGACAACAAATGATCTGGGATTTTAGCTTAGAAAATGATTGACTTAATTCTCTATGAATTGCCCAAGGAATAATATCTGATAATCCATTAAGCACTTCTTAATCAATTTCCTCAGTCATAATGCAACATGTCTACAGTACCATCCCGTGAAAACAATAGCATGTAGTGACAATCAAATAGATTCAAAGTAATGACTTATTAAGTCTAACCAGTGTAACAGATTAATTCTTTGCAGTCATAAACAAGCCACATGCTAAAGCTAATATATTTTGCATCTAAACAAAGAAAGAAAAGATAATCATAATGAATTGCTTCAATTTATTAAAATTTTACAATTTCTGATTATTTTAATTGTTAATTATAAGGTGTTGTTTTTTTCATAATGTTGATTAATTGGTATTTTTATAGGATCAAATACCAATAAATTAATGTAATCATTTACTTTCTATAAATCAATATTTTCAGTATGAGATAAAATGTATTTTTTAAAATGTATTTTTTCTAAAGAAATTTATTCTAAAGATCAAGAAATATATATTTTTAGATTTTGTAATTATATTTATAGATTTGGATAGCAAACCTAAAGAATAACAAAGCCTGTAACTGCCATGAGAAATTAAAGTAATAATGGAGAACACTTTATTCAGTTCTTCTAAACTAAGGTTTCAAGATGACTGTAAATTCACAGCAGAAAATGAACTGGAAATAATTTGAGTGTGCTGGTAATGTTGTCTTGTATCCCATTCCTATTGTATGTTTAAATTTACAGCTATAGTAAATTATATTGCTATCAATATTTTATTTGTAAAATAGAATATTTTAGTACATGTTTTCCATGTGCTTTTGTGTGTTCCTGTCACTAGAAGGGCACAAACAACACGAGTAGAGATGTTGACTTATTTCTGGGTCTTAGGCAGGGGTAGTTATTAGGCTGTTCTTAGAACCTGTAATGCTTTCTATCTGTCTTTACATTTATACAGAAGACTTGAAGTGCTTAGACTGTAAATGTAATCATATAAATTGCTTTAAGATGTTTTCATGTATCAGCAGCACAGAAATATCCATTTACATTCGTTTCACAAATTACAGTACATAGCTGCTTTCCAGAAATACATTTTAATTGCCTAGAGAATACATTTAAAGTATACACTACTGCACAGGTGTCTTTCAGTAAATTTAGGGTGAAGCCACTTTAAAGTATAAAGGGTTTAAAGTATATTTACCAGTTTGGTTTGAAGCACTGAAAAAGGACATTTCATGAAGTTAATCAACAAAGAATCCACACGAGTTCCGAGCATCACGGTATTTCACATGTTTGTAGTTGAAACTTAGGGTTCTGCAGAACACAATAAAGGTTAGTCATCATGACTGGAGGCTCCTTGATCCATTTCAGGACCAACAGCGAACCAAGAACACAGGTTGAGGTGTGAATTTAGGACTTGACACCTTAAAACATCTCTCTATAGAAGAGGTTGTAAGGGTGTGGAATAAATTGACATTGGCTGAAACAGATTCCCTGGGACTTAAAAAAAACATCTGTATGAGAACATTGAAGAATAGGTGCAAAAACAATTGTTAAATACATGAAAAGATTTATGAACCAATGGAATAAATGCCAGTGTAGGACCCAGTGTAAAATAAAACAAACCAACAACACAAACATTAATACATATTCTAACCCGGGATTTTTTGCTTTGCATAGTGTTTGTAATTATATTTTTCTTAAGGGTTGAATTTGGAGGATGGGGCTCCTGCAGTTGATGTATGATTGAAAAATATGGTTTTACAAAAAGCTCCATTCATTCCTAGGCAGATTATTGTTCCAGCACAAAACAGATCTTTTTAAATCCGCGTTCTGAGCTATCTTTGGTGACTGTGACAGTTGCTGTTAAACAACAACAACAACAAACATAAACTGCTGATTCTCCTCGGAACGACACTGGACATTGGTCTGGGCAAGCATCTGCACTTTGTTGAGTCTGGCATGAACAGTTTTTTTATTATTTACATTATTCAAGGTAAATAAAGACCAAAAAATCAAACCATGTGTCCTAGTGCTTACAATTCAGATAGCAGCTCCTCAGAAATCAACTCTGGCATCTTCACATGAGGAAAACTAATGGAGTTCTATATGTCTTTGACTGTGTCAATGTCTCAAAGTGAAACAAATGGAAGATGACATCGTTGCTGATGAAGGCTGAAAAACTATGGAGATGAGAATAAAATTTGCCTAGTTTTTCATGCTCTCTTTAACAGGAAGAGTAATGTGTTGGCTGCACAGTTTAATCTTTCTCATAGGTATTTATTTTCCAAACTTTGCTATGAGTCCATATCATGTACATCATCTTGTCATTGAGGATGTGGCTTTGTCTCTTGTGGTGAAACAGCTTGTGAATGCCAATAGGATTTTATTAAGAACTTTCTCTCATTGTGTCTTAATTCATTTTGTTCTGTTTTCCACTTCATCTGTGCCTGACTATTTTTTAAAGTAGACTTTTTTCTCAATTGAGAAATTCAAAAAATAATGTTAGATAAAATGAAGCATACAGTATATGACTAACTTTGCACTGTTTGAAACTGCATTCCACTACCGTATACTGTGAATAAATCAAAGTCATTAAAATTTACCTTAATTACTGTATACTGAAGAAAGCTTATTTATTTATTCTGCATGGTTTTGTGTTGCAATATTTTAATTAATTTAAAATTGTATTTAAAGGAAAAGTAAAAGGAACGGTGAGCAGTGAAAGGTTGTTTAAATAAAATAGACGTTTTTAGCAAATAGTATCAGAGCTTGTGCTCTACTATCCCTCATTCATTCATTCCCCATTCATACTTGATGAACTTTAGAACTTTATTTTCTACAGAAGAATGTTTGGAAAGGAGTCTTAAAATAACTGAGAATACTATCTGACCAACCAGATAACCCAGTATCCTACTGTGCTGTCCATGATCAAGTTAAACTGAAAAACTGGACGATTTGTTTCTAACCCACCCGCCAGAAAACAGAACAGCTTTAACTACAGTTCAAGGCCATGTTGCAACCTAAAGGAAAGTGCTATTTTTTTATGTAAGCCTGAGCTTGGTCAGGTTTTTTTTTATAAAGAAATGAACTGGGAAGTGTGTGTTTGTGGGGGGTAATTAAGGAAGTCTGAGAGATGTGTTTATTATACGAAAGTAGACATCAATATTTCTTCCCATTTGATGACTTTGTGAGCTTTTGGCAGTGTGCGTATTTACATTTTATTCTGACATGAGCAATAAGCAACAGCACTCCTCTCCTAGTGTGTGTGGCTGCTGCAATACAAATGTATTCAGGAAGAATTGCCCATTGTGCTATATAGTTGGAATAATAATAATCATAATAATAATAATAATATACATTATACTGTATTTTACCTTACACTTGCAATGTCCTTGTAACATCTCTTTGAATAAGTTAAGTGTGCTTCACAGGCTACAATAAATCCCCCTCACCAAAAAACACTTTACAGGAGTGGCTTCCAAGTCATTATTTTAAAGCAGTCTCCAATCAGAGCCCTCACACTGAAGAGTTTGCTGACTGAATAGTTTATGGATGGCCAATCAGTTTTACCTGCTTTGTGTAGAGTATGCATACCAACCCTTTTTATTCTTTTTTTCATAGATATTCATACCTCACTTCACTGCTCAAGCTTAACTGGAACCATTTACTGCTTGCATTGTCCTGCGTTTTTTGTCCAGCACATGTTAAAAAAGACCCCCCAGACATCACTTCTGTTTTTTTTTTTGCTTTTTTTTCACATGACTTAGCGATTATCTTCCTCCTAATCAAAGAGACAGAGATGAAAAGGGTTTATTAATAAAAGTTCCCCTTCAGGAAGATTGGAACTAAATGATTAGTAAAATGCGCCCAATTTCACTCCCAGACCCCCCTCACAGTGAGGCATCTGCAAAGGCCAGAGATGCCAGAATGAAGGCAAAGAATTGTGCATCTGGAAGCTGTTTGCTGTACAGATTAAGAGACATACTGCACACAGATACAGCCTCTAGTCAAAGGGTTTACTCTGTAGGAAGGAAATGCTGTTTGTTTACAATGGTACTTTCTCTTGCTTGTTTTCTTTTTTCTCCCTGCATTCATGGGTAATTATTGTTGCTCTGGCCTACCAGCTGGAGAAATATGTAAACTCCATATTCCAGAAATGGGAAGAAGGAATGGCAGGAAAGATCTCCAGATCTCCAGGAGAGCTCATGGCTTTGGAAAAATTAGGCATAAACATCGTGAATGTCAGAACTAACAGGGCATGGAAAAAAAGTCCTTTTCCATTCTGCCCTCGACATATTTAGCCCTAAAATAACTTACCATGAAGACGTGTTATTTTATCAAATAAGTCCAAAATGAAGAAAAAATAAAACAAGGCCAAACGGATTCCATAATATAAAATGGTCACTCAAAACCTCGCTTCTGGTGATATTCACAAAAATTATAGGCTTCTCTTTTTTTTCTGAACCATTTTTTCTCCACAAAAAATAGAGACACCAAACTTAAACCATTACATCATGAGCAAAAAATTCAGAAGAAGGGGGAAAAACTTTTTAATTCTTGAGGTTTAACTTTGGTTGCTGTGGTAACCCTTGTCACATTAGCCTGAGATTATCTGTATGAGGGATAGATTCTGTTCCTTACAGCCAGAGTAATTGCATTTTTGTTTCTCTTTTTTTTTTAATCAAACTCACAAACAATAAGCGAATGGCTCTGACAGAAAGTCAATGCGATGTGGACAGCTGGAAAGGCCGAGATGTGAACAGGACCTGCCACCTTTTATGTTCGAGATGACGAGGCTACTCACCTACTCGCATTTGAAAGAGACCAAACAAAAAAAGCTTCAAAGTGATTCTGGAATGAAAGCTGAAGGGAAATCCTGCTTGTTGAAGAAAGTAGCACTGCAATTATGGCTCTCTTGTGAGATTCTGATGCTATCTAATCAACAGATTCTCCCAGTGCCACAAACACTGCAGTATTGCTGGTGTGGTGTGAAGACCTTGAAACCAATAAAACGTTTGTTTTCTACCTAAAAGGCGATCTGTTGTGTTTTTGTTTTGTAAAATTCCTTAAAAATACAATATTCTTCCTTATGTTCACAGCTCACAGTATTTGTCTGCATTTCCTGAGGTTTTTTTTTGCTGTTAGATTAAATGACAGGAGAATACAGTACAGTATATACTGTACATCTACTACTTCAAGACCTGTTCTGTTTCATGAAATCAGATGTAAACCTCTTTTAAAATCATGATCACAGTAAGTCAGTGTAATTACTCACTCTGAGGTTTGGTGAGCTAAGCTGCAAATGTACTAATTGTAATTTAATTACTGCATGATAATAATTATAATTGTCTCTTCAACAGAAGTAACATTATTTTTTCCTAGACTAACTCATCAAGTACATCATAAAGTATCTTGAGCCAACTGAGTACTGTTGGGAAAAAAAAAAGGTTTTGAAATACTCAGCTACATTCTTCACAGAAAAGTATTGTATTGTACTGTATATGAAATATAAATTAATAAAAGTCAAACTTTTATTGTAACAAGGCCTTTTTGCTCATTGTACGGAATTTCACAAAAGGTGTGATGTATACTGTATACTGTAAATGTAATTAAATATTATTGTTATATCAGTTAATTATTAGCCAATACAACATGTTTCCAAGGAAATTTTAATCAGAGACACTGAAAAAGGACTGTGGCTGTAAAAGTAATGAAATGTGTTAACAGTCAGCAAACCTGAATAATGATAAGAATGAAAATAAGATTAAAATAATCTTGATTTTACTCATCATTAATTTCGCCAATGTATTTTTAAATCTTCTTTTGTCATATCACTTTCATGTGGAGCCTGCAGAGGTTACTCAGCCAGCTTACCCTCATGTAGAAAATGCTATGCTGCTGACCTGTGCATAGATAATTCGCCATGAAAGCCAATCAATAAATAACAAACACTCCCTAATCAGCCAAAGACTAGGCAGAATGACATTCCATTATCCTGTCAGGCATATCGCAGTCAGAACAACCAAATCTCAGAGGGCAATACCCTACCCTCTCCATTGCAAACTCTCCCCCTCTGAATGCACCATTATTATGATTACGCGTTATGAAAGAGTTATGTTTAAAAGTCATATGAGAAGAAGGAGAACTGAACGTTTGCACACACGTTAGTGTGACAGTAAACATCCCCCTTTGCAGCAACATGATGTCATTTTGTCTGTTGGGTGGGAATGCTCCCTGCTGTGATGGCATTGTGTCACTTCAGTTCGGTGACAGCTGACTCTCGCTAGACATTGCTGTCAAGGAACCTCAGACTTCCACATGTACAAGTGAAATTAACTTCTGTTAGTCTGACATTTTCCACAATCAATACTCACAGGGTCCTTGTCTCCAGGATCAAAATTCATAAATCAAAGGCAGAAAGCATGAAATAAGGTATTTGATAAATCCATTAACTACAGAGGTAGTGCATACCCCTTGTTTTTTTTTTGCTCAAGGTCTATAAGTTCTTGAAAGCAAAATCTACCACATAAGCGCTGGGAGTTTTTAGCTGTAGGATAAATGGGTGACAGAATGTGACATCTTCATTGATGCTTAGGAAAAAACACTTGCTAGAGTGTGGCTGGCGGTAGAAAGAATGGAAGGCAATGTAAAGATCAATTATTAAGCAGCATATTTAAGGTTTACCTTATGTACAGAATACGATGTGCGTGATAAAAGAGACCAGGGTGATTTGAAAAGTTTTGTGTCTAATTTAAGGAGCTATCAAGACAATTCAAGGAACTGGTGTTATTACCTATGGTCCATGATGGCTCATATATGACTGTTAATACCATTAAAGAGACCTGACCAGCTTTATTAGGTTTTCAAGTAGTGGAAACCCATGGCGAATTTCAGGATTCTTTTTCTTGTTTTTTCAAAACCATTTCAAAAGCTTCCCATGAATCGCATCTTCGATTGAATTGAAATGTGGCCGATTTCATCAACAAAGTTAATGAACTTTGCAGTTCAAAGTTACTGCAATAATTCTGACACTCTTTGAAAAAAGTCACCACATAATATGAAAGTCTTCTGCTTTAAAGTCATTTGTTGCAATTGACTCCAAACTTTATTTAGAGTAGAGTAATTCTAGTGCCAACATGATGAATATGTGTGAAAATGGGATTTCTGCATTAAACAAAATAGCTGTCTGGCCCTTGTTCCCTTTTCTTTATTTTCTTCATATTGATCAATAATTACCGTTGCAGTGACCATACTACAAACATCTGATGTCATACCTGCATCAAGCATCACTCACTGTAGCACTAACTGAATTGAAACTTGGCAGATTTTATCAAACAAAAGCCTTTTCTGACATGCAGGTCAAAAGTTTGTGTTACATTTTTTTTGCCTCCTATGAGAGATTGATTGCTCACCTCTTAGGCAAGTTTAACCTTCAACAGCTGTTTGGCTAGTTACAGTAACTCCAAATTTGTGTGGAGCCTACCAATGACAATACAATGAACTCGTCACAATTGGCTGCCTGGTAAAATCATGATGGCTGTCTCTCTGACATTTTGGTCCCAGGGTTTAAAGTGCCTCTATCTAAGGAACCACAGTAATAACTGCCTTGAAACTTCACACTTGTACCTTGCATGGTGCAGCAACACGTTTTCTGACCACAACGGATCGTCACCTACTTGGTGAAAAGCCCCATACTGCCAGCTGCTCAGCTTCCAAAACTGCTTACAGATTTTATTGTATTTTATTTAAGTGCTTATTTGTAAGAGGCTTTCAAATGCCCTGACAGAGAAACTGTGGTCAAAGGCTGAATTTCTACCAGTTCACCCAGAGTGGGGTTTTAACTTCCTTCTTGTCATCGTCCTTTAAAAATTCTTCAGTCGAGGTAACAAACGAGTGTAGTACAGCCATAATCTACTGTGGCTGGCACAGCACAGAAATACTTTGGCAGGTAAATGGAGTGGTACTGGCAAGCTTTTGTACAGCAATTATCAGTGTCAACTTGTCACATTTTTACAGTGAAAAATAATAATATAATAATAAACCTGATTTTATATAGCGCCTTTAAAGGTGGCTTCTCAAAGTGCTTTACAGAATGACAACAACAATAAAAAATACACAAGATATGCACAATGAAAATACACAATGAGAGGAGACAGTAGATGGGGGTACTGAATACAACAGGACCAGAGGGGTAAATAACAGAACCAGTTAAGTAAAGGCCCTTCCAAAGAAGAACATTTTGAGTCTAGATTTGAAGAAGTTTAGGGAAGGTGACTCTTTCAGAGTTTCAGAGCTTTGGGGCATAACAGGAGAAAAAATAAATATCCCCTGATAAGGAATAATGTTTACCTCTTAAATAGAGGTCAACAACACCCAAAATGCATTTGAGGATGTTTATTGAGTATATACAGTAGATACAATGAAATTTAACTTTACCCCCTGCAGTGTGTGTGGATTTACTCAAGAGTCAAGGGGTAGTCGCAAAGTTGGAGATGGGGTGAAGGAGGGATGTATGTAAAAACTGAAAAGAAAAAGGGATTTCTGTATTATATACAGTATATCGCTTCAAGAAATGTAGGGAATGATTATGATCTAGAATTGCTAGGAAGAAAAGCTTAGTTGTCATCATCCTCAGTTCAGTTCCCAAATTCCAAAGCAGAAAAAAATATCTTTGTTATGGGGGAAATCCCATAACAACAAATTTCTTTGACACACAGTCAAATTCTCTCTCTCCAAAATGGAATATATATATATATTGATGTGCAATTGTAAAGCCTGTGTCAGGAATGGTCCTCTTTCTTGTGGAACACAGAGCACACTGTATAGTATTTCAAGGTGGCAAGGAATCACAGACACAGTGAGGTTGTAAGACAAAGTTTGTATTTCATGAAGATTTTTAAGGACTGTGAGATTAAGGACTAGATCTTTGTGGGATTTATATTTTAATTTGGAACAATTTGGAAGCAGCCACAAATGTTGTTTTTTTTTCCAGCAGAACTGTGGAACTGAAATGGAAGGAGTGATATTGCACCCTCCTATTCATTACACTGTAGGTGGAAAATCTGCATTTTTAGAAAAGATATGTTTTTTTGTAAATGCCTTATCACCTATGTTGATATGCAGTTTTATAAACCTCATATTTATACTGTAATATTTTTATGTTGTGTACTTTGAAATGATGTGAAGGCACTCTATAAAATAAATCTTATTACTGATGCCGCAGGCCCTAGTTTGTCTTTCAGTGGCACAGAAAAGTTATTAGAAAAGAGAGCATTAACAAAGTCCCCTTAATCTTTGCAACAATTCAGAGATGATAGTATAGTATATACTGTAGGTTAGCAATTACAAATCCATATCAGAAAAGACATGAAACAAGTGCAGTATGTCACTTTCTGCTTCTCAGCAAACAGTAACTGCATTGTAATTATACATGAGTGGAAGCTTTCAGAAGGTGGTTAGTGAATGCAAAGACATAACTGAAGCAACCAAATTGAGATGTATGACTTGTTAGTTTAATCCTAGGGTTATGTGTGGCCATAATACACAGTTAATTGAACAACACCTGTATGTCTCCAGGAATGGATTTGATTTTTTCTAGGTTACTACAATTCTTTGAATCAGCGTTACAGCAGCTGGCAGAGCACTCACTTGCGATCACCCTACAAGATTCTTCCTGAAACACTTGTACAGTAAACCCTGGATTTAACAGACTTTGCTTTGATGGGCTTTGGATTTAATGGACAAAATGTGCTAAATGAGAATTTTATGTATAAAATCAGAAATACCGGATTTCCCCTGTAAAATGACTGTCCGGTAAGGGGGTAGCTAGTCCGGACAACAGGCTTGGTTTATTCTTAAAAGTAGAGCACAATAGAAGAAATAAAAGTTAAATGCTGTATGTTGTAAGCACTTACAGTATAAAGTAAAATACAGTATTGTTAAAGTACATGAACTAAACATTGCTTCATGTTTGACATTGTTGGACAAAAAGAGTGTACAGTACATAAAATGCACTCTTTTATGTATACAGTAAAATGAGACAAATATGTAAGAAATTTAGTAAAATTAAAAAATAAGTAAAAAATCAGTAATATGTTTTGTACAATATGCTTTTAAATAGGTCTAAACGGTATGGGTATCATGAGTGCTAATGATAAGTGTTATTCATGTTTTGTATGCTTTAAAACATTTTATATGGTATATTTACAACACATAAATATACGCTGAAAAAAGGCATTCCCAATTTAACGGACATTCAGCAATACAACCCTTTTTCCTATCAATCTGTAAAACCAAGGGATTGCTGTATTGTGTGAATCTTTGAACCTGTGCAGCATTCGAGCATTCCCTTATGACAACAATTGAATTTATTATACAACTTTCACAGTAGTTTGGCCTTATTCTATGCTGTGTTTTTCTATGGTTTTGACATTGGCTACACTACAGAGGGCCATTTGAATACAGTGATAGATGTTTCTAAATAATAATTAATATTGTGCACCACGTGTGTTTTGTGATCTTGATTAGAACAGTGAAGGCCTGTTAATACAACAATACTATGAAAACATATATCGATAAAAGAAGAAGGCATTTTGCCAGAACTCTGTATAGGTGGTTCCAGAATTAGAATTTATAGAAGGGTGTCTATTAATTTAAGCATGTTTTACATTTTAGCCAAGCAAGGACATTTGGGTTCTGTTGTAGACTTTCCTTCCTTTTGCAATACTGGTGGGTTAAATGGCTTCATTTATGCTCAGTGTCTCACATATCTTGCTTTAATGTGCAATATTCTTTGGCTGATGAGTAGCTTAAGTGCTGTCTTTGTCCTAAACATGATAGCAAGGAACGATACAGATTCAGTGACGAAAGGACTGAGAAGAGACTCCTGTTTCAAAAGCTGTCTTCATTATTCATGCAATTAAATATGACTCGCATACTGCACTCCAGTGTTCATAAGTGCTAATATTGAACCATCTTAAACCAGTTTTTTGTTTGCTAAATTAGTGAGGCCCGTATTAAATTTACTATGAATAGTACACCATTAGATGGAAGCCTTTTAATGGGGGAAATGTGCATTATGACTCATAGTTCGTTCATGGTTTCCATTTTATGAAATAAGCTTTCTAATTTTACATAACATGCGTAATGCAGACCTGATTCCTTGTAAAAAAAAGGCATGAGATTCTTTTGCAATTGACTTGGATCAGTGCATTAGGATCAATATGAAACAAATATTTTTGTTTCATATTAGCTTTTAGCAAATAACTAATGTTTTCATGGAGTCATGTACTCTGTGTCGTGGGTGGTTGGGATGTTCTTTGTTGGTTTATTTTCCTCATTCAGTAATCTACAGTATATCCAAAGTTTCAAAGCAGACTGACTGCCAGAAGAGGCACTGTGGCTGGAGGACACACACTTAGAATTAGGGGAACGTGTTGAAGGGCATGATCACTATGAGAAATGAAGGACATTTGCAGTTAGAAAACAAAATGGAGTAAGAAATGAAGGACAGTTGAAGTTAGAAAACAAAATAGAGTAAGTGCAAATAAGTGGATAATATCAAGGCACGCAGAATGTAAAAACAGCAAGCATGGATTCATTTTTCTTCTCTTTCCACCTCTTGTGAACTCTCAGCTCTACCATTATTACCACATACTAACTGGATACAAAGACTAAGATAGAAAATTCATGTCTCACATATAGAATCTGAGCTTGCACTGTTCACATGCAATTATATGGTAACATGCTATTATATGGTAAGGAGCTCCTTTTGGCTCAGTCCAAACAACCTGGTAACAAATACAGGCTTAAGGTTAACTAAGTTTACAATTTACAAGTTACAAGTACAATGTACAAGTATAATGTATCAATTAATTCATTTTTCAAGAGAAGTTTTAAAACATGCTGATTGAATCAAATATCTTTATTGTCTGTTCCTTCTCCAGGATAGCCGATGGGTGGCTGCAACATTCTCTCTTCAACTTCTTTTAACAAAACTGATCTCAGAAGACTACTGTAAGTGTAGCAATTCAAGAATTCCGTTCAATATGAATTGTCAGGTTGATAAAATCAGTGTGATATGTATGTAAGATACAGAAAAAACGAAGAATTAGAGAATTAGAGACTCATACAGTACTACTTAAATTTAGCAGTTAATATTTTCGTTTTTTATTATTTCAAATAAAAAACGAACAGTAATGTATGTAATTAACAGTAATGTATGTAATTTAGATTTGTGATTTAGGATGCAATCATGGACACTGAGAACTAGTGCTTGATGGCAGTTTTCCTTTGGGTACACACAAGAAGCTGGTAGTTCAAACAAAGCTGCCACAAGATAACTCAATTGAAATTTACTGCTTGTGGATGTTTTGGAGCGTCTATTTAATCTGCACCTTTGTCCCTTTTCATCTAAAAAATGTGTTCCGTAAGGGTGGAAATAATTTAACTGCTTTTGAAAGAAGTGAAATATGTGTGTTTTCTATCACTCACGAGGAAACAAAATCCAGCAAGGATCTTTAAAAAGAAAATGTCTCTGTCTTCTGTATACAAGAACAAATGACAAATGCACATATACAAGGAAATTAATATAACAGAAATAACCCTTTTTAATCATGGTTTTTGCAAGGTTTAGCATAGATCCTTCTATTCTAAACAGGTTTATTACAGTAGCTGTCACACAAACTCAAACACTGTATCATTAAATGTACTCTTGGCAAAATGAATTCAGTCATGGCTCATAAACATTATGAAATAATCACAAAATGACACAGTGAAATCGCTGAGATAAAAAGGGAAAGGAGCCAATGTCTGATGTGACATTTTTGCAGTTCGGACTCCTCAATACTCAGATTCTGCAACTCTATTACACAGTAAAAACAAACATTTTGACAACCATATAGGCCTTAGATGTGGTAGTGAGATTGTATTAAAACCAACCGTGTAGAAAGTTATCACATGTTCCAGTTTGTGCCCCCATGAAATTGGCACAAATCATGTTTTTTTTTTTGGCTGGAGGAAGATGGTTAAAAAGAACATGAAAGAGCAAACGAGGAGGCAATGGCCACTCACTGACTTAACCTCTGTCATCTACGTGCTCTAGTGTCAGCAAGGAGTCAAATAAAGATGAATGGGCTTATCACAGCACTGCGGCCTGGCTCATTGGTCCCAATTTCATCAAGCAGAGTAACTGTTCATATAGAAAGATTAATAGAGCATCCACCCAAACCACTATATAAGAAAACAGAGTGGCATACCAATAGATTCTAACAAATAGCAAACAGAGTTATTATGCTGAGATGGCAGAGGATGATATCTCAGAAGAGAGTTCCCATTTTCAAATATTTGATAAAGTTCATGTTGATGTATTAATTTCTAGTTTATTATTGTCCTAACTGTGCTTGTTCTTAGTCCCCTTCTTTTTTAAATCTTGTGTTACCAGAAGAAAAAGTCTAACCTTAATATATGTTTTGCTGAATTGGTTTCTTTCTTCATTTTGTTTACTTACAAACAAATGCTCATCTGTTGTTCTGTATTTTTTTTACTTTCTACAACAATGAAATCATTAAATACATTAGCCTTTTGTAGCATTTTCTTTTTTAAAACAATGCATTATTAATACACAGTGCTTTGTGTGCCAGCCTCTCTAGATAACTAAAAAGAGAGATGTTATTTCCACTAATTACAACTTTAGGAATACATTTATTCACATTTTACCAGAAGGAAGTAAAAATTCCTTTAAGTGTCTAAAATTGGAAGTGTCCAGTACTCCCTTTTCAGTGCGTTTTAATTTTTTTCATTTTCAAAATGAACGTAAAAAAACTATTTTAAATTTCCATACTATCATTGTTAAATGGATAACAAACAGATACAGCAAGTTTCCAACAACTGGATAATATTTTAAAAATATATATTTTTTAAACATGATATTGATCTCAAGATAATTCAGTTTTGAAATAGACTCTTTGTTAAAAAAATGACAACAAAACAAGTTATTTCCTGAGCCCATCTGTTATTTATGCAAGCAGTAAACTTGGCGCTGTAGACTTTAGACAGCTTACAGTAAATGAGTTGCAGTACAAATCACATAGAGGATATACAGAAGGTATATAGATTAAGGGGTTACAAGCGTATTTATGAATCCTGTCTTCATGTTGTGATTTTAATCAGCTTATTGGTCTGGATGTCTATTCATTATTTTTGGTGCCTTTTTTAAAGACAGAGTTTCTATGATGCAAGCTATTAGATATGTAGACACAAATGAAAAATAATTGGGAATAAAAATATATTTTAAAATAAAATAATTTTAACAGCTTCTGGCACTAGCAAAATGTACGTATACTAACCGAGTAAAGTACTGTGAGTCAGATGGTAACAGGAAGTCAAAATCGAGACTACTCAATATTCTGACTTATTTTTAATAGCTTTTTCTTCTGTATTCAGAGAATGATCTACAGTTATGACAGGGCATAAATATAAGCTTTTGAAATAAGTCAGAAAGTCTAACATTTGTCAGAAAGGTGTTTCACCAAAACCAGCCTTGTTTATAAATACAAATAGTATTTGATGAGCCTAATTTGTTTTATTTTCAAAATGTAAAATCTGCAATCCTTTGATTATATACCTGTCCAAAGTGGAATAGTCGATTGTGTTTTTAAGTCTCAGCTTGTGGACAAAGGCACCTGTCACGCTTCACAAAGAAATGAGCAACAAAGACAGCAAAGACAGGTTCATTATGCCTGCCTGAAGAGCTGCTCGTCATTGGACACATTTCCAGCTCCATAGAGCCCTACAGGAGAGTCAGCATATGAATGAAGGAGTGGTGCATCTCTCTCTGATGTCAGTGCAATCCTGCAGGTATCTGACAAGTCACATGAGCTGTCATGCCCTGGCTGATTAATGCCAGCTGAACCTCATGGGCACAACCTATCATACACCAACATTTGGTAAACCCCTGTCACGGTCAACGATTCACATGGCCAATGAGTCAAACCAGCAACACCCATATTATAGAGCTCAAATTCAGCTTCCAGCATGTGCCTTTCCTGGTTGAGTTACCTGGAACTCCTGATGGATCTAATACAATATTTTACTGAGTTTCTTTTTTACTGAAATAAGACAATGAGGAAAATCAGTACACTACATTTTCACTTCCAGTTAATTTGTTTGCTCTTCCCTTTTTAACTTAAGACTGTAACTTAAGATTCTTAAGATCTGGATAATTGTGTAATTTTTCTTTTCTTAAAAAACAATATGACTATCAGAACAACTGCCAGTATCTAAATTCAAATAAATATAAAATAATAAAAAATGATGAGATTCCCTTCTCCAGAAGGCCTGGTATTGTAGTATTTGCCTAACATTTTAATACCAAATATGAAAGAAGAACTGAATTGATGTACTACACAAGCAGTCCAGTGATCCTTTTAACTGGAAGAGAAGGAAGAGTAGTGTAGTTGCATGGGTGCTGTACATAATCTCTACATTCTAGATGATCCTTATTTGTATCATATTGACTCCCTTGTATTTTTTCAACAAGCTTAAGCAACTGGTACGAGTAAACATTCTCAGAGGACAGGATCATATAAACTAGATGTAATCTGGATTAGGCTGAATAGAACATGTTTAAAGAGGGACCATTCATAACATTTTATGAATATAATACAGTCTTAGGCCTTTATGCACAAATTGGCAGGCAGTCATTTTAAAGGCCTAAATCGAACAATATGTATTGTCTTGCCATCTATTCCTCACCAAGTAACTACAGAGTGACATCACAGTCTTCTGTACCATCACCCTCCACTATTTGATTTCCATCTGCATCATAATTATATACAATACAATGAAATCTACTTTTTTAAAGTAAAGGTAAATAAGATCCTAAACATTTGAAAAAACGATTTTTATGAAAGGACAAAAACTGAGACTGGATCAAGCTGAATTTAAATATTGTACATACTGTACGGACTTTCCAGACTTGAATTGGGTGATGCCCTTGATTATCGTACAAGATGGGTTGGCATTATAAATGCTATCTTATGGAATTTGTCTCTTAGAAACTGAGCTCATTGCCCACGCTTATGGCACCTTGCTTCTTCTTATGTATAAGAAGAAGCAAGGTGCCCCATAAAAAACTCCAGTCATTATTGTATTTATTGACAATGTATTTCTGTTTGGAGAACATCTCTAGAATGAATTGCAGATGAAATATTCCACTGTATTGTTTGTAGTGGTTTTAGTACTGAAAAATGCATATCAAGCTAAACGGTGCAAGTAAAATTCTTGATCTTCTTAAAAAAAAACTGCACCCTCAAACACCTCATGGGACATCATACAGCATGTTAAAACATGTGAAGATGAGACCTCAGGTTGGTTATAAATTACCATTAGCAGCCTGGTGACTCATTTCTTAGCCTTTCCCTTAGAATTCTCAGGAACGGTCGGGAATCCATCTTGAGCTCCAAGTAGAAGTCAGGATTAGGTCTAGCTTAGACACTTCAGAGGAGGGAGGGTATGTTGAGAAGGAAAAGCAGGAAAATGGCTCCCCAAACAACGTCTTTCTGTGTGACAGGAGTTCTCCTTTAACAGCCTCGGGTGTTTAACATATTAAAACAGTTCATCTTCTTCCAAAAGACCTAATAAGTCTGCCAGGTGGGAGGCTGTAGTTCATACTTCTTCATGTTGTCGGTTTCACACATATCTTCACTGATCTCCAATGCATGGCCAGCTTTTTCCGGTTGGAGACCAGAAAGCACAGTTATTGCCACCATCAATTATCTGACCACTGGCTGTATTTGTTTTATTTTCTTCCTCACACTTTTGATCTCACATTCCTGTCCTTTGCAGCATATACAGTATGTACAGGAGCCATTGAATTGTGAACTTCAGATGTTTGAAACTATAGATAACCCAGGTTTCGTTTCAGATGAAGTGCTGCAATTCATTACTGATATTACTGCCCTACTCCAGGCTTATAGCCTCCTGCCAATGATGAGACTTGATCTATTGTCCTATGCAATTCTCTTGTTGGTGAGGTGTATACAACACCATTGGTGATACACACACAAGTAAACCCTGGATTAACAATTTTTAAATGATAAATGAACCCCTGCTGTACACAAAGGCAATCTTTTCTTATCATTAACACAATTCAAAGCTATTATAATCTTCAGAAAATATTTAGTGGAGATATTTATAATTTAAGCATACCATTTACCATGAATTATATCTTTTACCTTGCAGCTGTTGTTTTATCAGCATAACCCATATTTTAATGGAGCCCATTTTCTTCATTGTGTCACTGTGCTTGATGTTATAATTCTTCCCAGTGTTATTGTTTAGACACAGTACCCTCTGACCTTATTTGAAGCCTTCAAACAAAGGAACTAACTTTTCATAATTTCCTGTGGGGGGGCTGACATCAGAGGTCAAGAGGTCAAGTAGAGATGAGATTTAGTGTCCTTTGATTGTTATGTATTTGGTTGAATTGGTTGAAAGGCTTCACTTCAAAATATAGTTATTAAAAATATTTTCAGGCTCTGGTAATTACCATACAGGGCCACAGCTAAAAACAGGCAAACAATGACAAGTGTATATTGATATCCAAGCAAACAACAAAAAATATATATATATAGTCCCAACTGTTACTAGAAGATTGTGGTTTGGTTATGTTAAATAAAATATTTTGTAAGGATTTTATGATGTAACTGGAAGTATAAAGATTGGTTATATTGTTAAGCATTTCCGAATACCATACCAAACCAGAATTTAAGAAAACCCCAAGCTAACAAGTGAACATTGCAGACTAATTCTGGAAATATTTTGTCTTGGCAGTAAAAATATTGTCAAGAACATTTCAGCAACATCCCCTGGAGTTTAAAAATTTGCAAACTAAGCCAACATTTTTATTTTATTTTGCCATATTTTGCCAATAAACGTTTTTATTATTTTTATTATTATTATTGTTATGTTGGGTGACTGCATTTAAAAGAACAGGCATTCTTAAGTATTCATTAACATGCAAACGAATTACTGAAGTGGTCTATGAGATCAACTGTAACCATCATTATCTTCCTGGAAGGGCTGATCATTCTCTTTATTCTATTAATTGACAAGATGTCTAGGGGCCCCACAGCAGCCTAATTTTTTAACCATTTTTGCAAACCTGCATTTTCAAAAATGATGTATGAATAACAGCATAAACCAAACGCTTTTACGCGCTTGCCAAGCACATGCAGTGCGGAAATACGAGCTTCTGCTTTCAGTACCATCAACATGCCTCAACCACGACCTAGAGACAGACCACCCATGGGTGTAAATGCAATACAGCTTTCAGTCCGTGTCTCTCCTCCCAAGACTGTCCACACAGAATGTGCAGTGGTTTTGTGGATTTTGTTCAATGGCATTGGAATCATGCTATCGCCTTGCTTGTTATTGGTTTAAAGATACATTTTACAAAGTTCCCACTTGAAATGATATCCTGCTGTCTTCCCTAGTTTCATCCAGAGGAAATCATATTGTGATTTATAATGTGCAGTATATGAAACGCTTCCTTTGCCTGTTTGGGAAGAGATTAGCTGGGAGCCGATCGTACTATAACATCACTATGTTCAAGTGAGGAAAATCTGCCCTGCTTTAGGGGAATCTATAAAGTTTTCATTTTTTTAGAGCAAATTTTCAGCTAGAACTCTTGTTTTTAGAAAAAGAAAACGAGAAAAAGAACTTGCACAACTGTATTTTCAATTTTAGTGATAATACAGTACAACATGAGAAAGTTAATAGCAAGCACATACAGTATACTGTAATTAAATATTGAAATACACCCACAATTGACTATAATATTAATTGCTTCGATTATTTAACTTTTTGTCCAATTAAAAAAATACTCAAAATACTTGAGCTGTCCTTCTAAGTATTCAAGAAAGGTTTTTTTTATTATATTCACAGAAAGGATGGTAATGACATTGCTATTTTTATGTGTAAAAAAGGCTCCAGACCTGTTAACATTTCAATTCTTCAGAAAATGGATGTACTGCATAAGCTACTGCTCACAAATTCTATTTGGAAAATAATATGATAAGGTCTTTCTGGAAAACTCTGTAAAGGATAATGTCAACAGGATGCCATAATTCATTAGATACTGTATAATATAACGTTTATTGACATATTTTTTTCAAGTGATGACTATCAAATAAAATATGATGCATATTGTACCAGATTGCAAGATTCCATGCAGGATTTCTTTGGATTTTATACATTATTTTTGATTCAAGAGTTAATAACAATGTAAAAACTAAGATAATTTAATGCCTTGAAAGAAAACACAAATTGCAATATTCAGATTTTTTTTTCTATAATTAAATGCACAAAAATTAATATAATATAATTAATATAATATATAATATAATAAGTATGGCTGGGCAAGTTGCAAAGGAATTGTGTGAATCTCATTGGTATCCTTTGCTCGGAAACAGCAGATGTGGTCAGTCTACTGTGTGCTGCTGAAGTTCACCTGTATCCCAAAAGCCATGACAGGTGTACAACAAGGTCACTGAAGAACACAGAACCCATGATTAAGAAATTATGTGTAAACCTCAAGACCTTTCAAAACATCTAAGATACAGTATTATAAATAAATGAATTGTATTTTCACTTATGAATTAAAGGGGTCTAAAAATATGCATTTCAAATCCGTGCTTCCAATAAAAATAGAATAAAAATAAGTTTAAACGGATTCTAAAATGGAGAGCATAGGAGAACACTGCTGTCAATTTACTTTCCTTAGTGCTGGTGCAAAACATTATTGTTCTGATTTCTATTTCTGCAAATGGTTAATGTTGCAGTTTGTGGATTACTTAATGTTGTTGTCAGCAAAAATGTAATAATCCTAGCCCTGCCTACCTCTACCTTTATGCATACACATAATGTATGGTTTATTATCTCTTTTCTGGCTATTATTATAGATACTGTTCATACATATTCTCTGATAATATTTGATTCAACGCTTAGGGTTAGGAATCCCACTACAAAAAAATACAGGATGAACATAGAACACTGAAGTAAACAGTATAATTCTCACTTCAGGAATGTGCATATGTACTGTATATTCTTTCTTTGTGTCTAATTGCAGTCCATGCAATGAAGTGATAGAGAAAATATTTTAAATCATTTTTTAAATTGGGGGCAGACTATTACTCTCTTCAAGCAGTCATGATCTAGGCCTCTTCACATTTTAAAGTAGGGGCTTGTATTAGAAATCCTAAAAGATGCTAAAATTCTTGCTCTCTAGTGCCACCACATGGGTGAATAATTTAAAGAGTATTTTTATGCATTTGGCCTGATTTCAAAACCTGTTGTTATTTTCAAATTCCTCTATACATTAGTCAATTAGTCTAGAGAGAGACAATAGTATTATCATTATTAGACTTCAGGGAGACAAATTCAAAACCGTTTTTTTTAAATTAAAAACCTCTGTGATTGATTGAGAAAGAAAAATAGAAAAGTATTTGAGTGCAATAAAGATGGAAGACGTTTTGTAATCAACTACTGTTTCACCAAGATGTAATTTAGGCCTTTTCAAAAATTCCATATAAAAAGTTATTAAATATATAAGAAAATAATCAATTAATATTCTTAAAATACATAAATGTTCCATAGCCGAATGACCAATTCTTACATTAGCCTGTTATGCAGAGTAGCATGTTTAGCTAGGTGCATGGAACGTTTTACCCTTGTAAAAAAACTGCCCTTGCTTCTAAAAAGAAAGCCAAGGGGTTTTATTACAGTGTCTCATAAACACCTCTTTTCTTTTTGCTTCCACAAGAAAGGAAACAGGAGTCGTGTTGGGTTTTAGTGAACATGTCCCTGTGTGCTTTTAAGTTAAAACACTCCAAGCAATATTCTAGACCCACTGAATTTAAATTGAAAACAGCCATTACTTTACAAGGACAAGGTAAGGTTTGGAAATATGTAATAAACTCTTACAGCTGTCTATACAGGTGTAGAACACAACAGGAATGAACATAAACCATATTAATAATTTAATTAATATGCAAATTATGATCTTCTTTTGTACTGTGTGTATTTGTTTTGTATTTGATTTTTATATTCAATTTAAAAAAAATTCTTCAAAGTCAAAGACGTTGACTTTCTTGTGGTTTCTACACAGTTCAGTTCTAGACTGTGGCTGGTTAATGCTTTCGTGTTGCCATCACAGCAAGCAGCTCCAGCCCACTTTCCTGTTGAACACAGTATTTTGAATGACTTAAGGAAAGAGTGAAGTTTATTTAAATACCTAAAGTGGGTAATTCTCACAGGAGTCTCTTATTCTTCGACATTTTCAACAGCTGGGCTTACAGCTTGTGCCTCAGACTTAGTGTCGGAATGTAGCCTCTCAAATGGCACCACTGGACTCGCTCTTTAACGATTTGCTCTTGGTAACCTAACTTCCTCGCTGTCCCATTTTTTTCCCCTCCCAGACCTTCATTAATGAACCCAATAAATAAAGTGCTGTGCCACCCATCCATTACTGACATTAATTTTAGAACAAAACATTAATCAATTCAAATTTATGTACTAATGCAGGCCCAATCAATTTGAACTTCTTATGACAATTAACACAGCTTTAGCTACAACTCTAAAACACGCTGACCCATCAATTGCTGTTTCCATCAAACTCACACTAATGGCACCTCCTCCTACCTTTAACTCTCTGTGTGTCACCTGATTGGACCACTGCACTGCAGCAGATCAATTAATATAAATTATCTATGCAAAGAATGATGGGTTAATATCATAAGTTCATTTAATTAATTGTTTGATTAAATGAGGTGCTTTCATTAGCTCACTTAGCCACAAACCATGTATATATCATCATAATCCCTTTTACAAGCTCAGCTGCCCTAGACAGGGACCTTACTTTGTGAGCATATTCATATTACCAGCCCCAGTCATGCAAACCTCCCTGCATAATTAACAACCAAACGAGCTGCAGTCACTTAAGCTGAAAAGAAAACTGTTCACATCAACCTCCCTGGTGCTGTTTAATTTGAAGATGTCATGGGTAAAACAAAGGTGAAGAGACAATGGTAATTAAAAATTAAAAAGGACAAGGGGGAAATTTGCCTCTAATGGCAGCGACGTGGAAGGGGCCGCATATAAACTAAGCACTTACACTCCCTCCTGATGAAAGCAGCCGGTGGCTTGTTAAATTTTGGGCTCTGTTCTGGCTCTTGACGAGTTAAGGGCATTCCTTCTCATGATGCGGTTGTTGTGATGCAGCTGTCAAGTATGCTAGGCAGTGTAATGCACAGAGCTGATCTTTTTTTTAGGTTGCAGAAAAGAAGTGCAAGAATTGCTCCGTTATCTTTATTACAAGGGTATATAGAAGTTTCTAGCTGGATTGAAATAGCCACCTCACTTACCTCAGACCTACGGTATATGGCTTAAATATTTGCTTAATTTGGGAGCAGCAGGCTCAATTTGAAAATGTTTACTGCATGTTTCTTTTTTATACTGTTTAGATTGTCCCTCAAGGGATTCACGATAAACAAATCCCGAAAAAATACAGAAAACCGACAAAATCAAACAATTAATAGATGTCATGTGGTAAAAAGGCACAAGTGAAATGGTTGTTGCTGGTTCGAGAAAGTCACCAGGAAAAGACAAATGAAACAGTAACAGATGTTTTACTCTTGCACAATCTCCACACTTATTTCAAAGGTTTAATGACCTCACAAGATGACGCAAAATGACTAATTCTTCCCATTTTGATTCTCATTAAAACATGCTCCAGTCAGAAGGTCATACAGGAATAAAAGGCTTTTAAGAAATGTATGCATGGGAAAAAAGCAGTTTTTACTGCCATAACAGTTTTTATTTTTAAGATTCATATTTTGAGTGTATACCTGCACCTACTGTAAATGAATAGAGATCGCATTAATCACACATATACTGTATATTCCAAAAAAAATGCATAAAACAGTTACTGTAGTTTGCTACAGTTCTATCAAAAAGGTGATTTACAGTAAAGTCCTAAAGGATTCTGATCCATTCTACATTGAATATATGTATGTTACATACACTACTGCATATTTACATGAATATCCATACAGTACTTCAGATTTCTGCGATATAAGGTTGATCAAAGATCTTTCGCTTCTTTTGTCCAAGCTAAAACTGTAATCTGCCTTTCTAAGGTATAACTACTTTCACAGTTGATCTTAAAAGTATTTGGTGAATAGTTCATTTGGCCTATTTACTATAGCCCAGCTAATAGCTACCAAATGAGTTAGAATGGTTCAGTGACCTCCTGTCATTGGTAACATTTCTAATCTTTTTACAATCTTAATAACGAACATTGCCTTTTGATGTCAAACATTTTATTATTATTATTATTATCATTATGGTTTGTTTTATTCTTTCAAAGCATTAACATTTACCTCTTTCTCAGTGTAGGACATTCAGTAAAGGAAAAAATGGCAAGCAAAACACACAATATCCACAAAATAAATATGTTTCTTTTACTTTGTCCACAAAAGATGGATCACACATTCATATTTAAAAAGTATAAACAATTTGTAGTTTCTGATTTTTGTCAAAACTGTGGTGTTCTTAAATTAATAATTGTCAAGTGCTTAAGATATTCAGTAAATAAACACTGACAGCATAATTATACTTTTTCTCA
>NC_142717.1:28856092-28908592 GCF_055471065.1 Atractosteus spatula | reverse complement strand
GGGCTTCAGGTTGCAGTGCCTCTGTAGCGGAGCTAGTTTGGGCACGGTGACATCATCGCCCTCCCTGCGCATAGAGGGACCTCAGCCATCCGGGAACTGCAACAGTCACACCTCTTATCAACTATGAGCAGATTTCTGATAATGTTAATGAAAGAATGCATTAATAGTCCTCAGATTATATACTGTATGCATGTATTATATGTATACCTCAGTCAGGAGTTTAGAACATTCAACATCAACAACTGAAACTGAAAAGTGAAAAGTAATCTTCCTCTAATCTTCATCAGGACATCTTATTGTGGTGATGAAAATTGCATTCAAAATATTCTAAATTTGTTGGTGCATGAAAGACATCGTAGAGCCTCTTATTTCTAAGAATCAGAACACTTAAATAACACTATGTATGGTAATGAAAAAGCTGTCAATAGCTCCCCTTAAAATTGGCTGATTTACTAAAACTTTTATGAAGACAGTAAATTTCATGTCTTATTTCTTGATCCTAAGATGTAGGACAAAAGAAATCAATACCCCTCCAACCTGAGCCTGAATTTTGTCAACCTCCAATTATTATCTTGCTTGTGGGAAAGATCAAGGAGTAATTGAGGCTCCTGGTCCTGATGTCACAGAATGGACAGACAATTTCAATTGTGAAGCGATATAATTCCAGATATAATGCATTTAACCTGGTTGAAAATAATAGACAGTCTGGGTCTAGATGTTGCAATTCTTGCTCTATTTTGCTGGTATACTGTATATCTAATTCTTTACATACCGTATGGCACTGAAAATAAACTGACTTGTGGAATAACACCTTACTGTATGGTATATTAAATCTACATACAGTAACTTCTTCTATGAACTGATTCTTAGTTTTCAGTGTAATCTGATATTTTGTACAGTATATGTCACTTTTAATTACAACTGTACTACTTAATGTATTTTTTTATACATACTGTACCTATATGCATATCCTAAATAAAATTAAACGTATTCAACACTCAGGTCAATTAATCAGTAATTACCTAAGCGTCCGTAACACCATTTTTTCAGTTTTATAATTGCCTGTAAAATGGAGTTCATGCTGTTTTCAACATAAAAAATGATTTAGAAAATATTTAAGATTTTCTATTTAATTTCAATCCATTTCCCAGATCAAGGCAGTATTTTCAAAATTACAAAACTTGGAATTATCAAACATGTTTGTGTCCTCTGGTCCATGCATTAATAAGAGGCTGTTTTCTGTTTTCATATCTGCATAGGAATTAAGCTTCAATCTGCTTCAATTCACATGGAGTTCACATAAGTTACGTTTGAAATTAACCTGTGTTTTTTTTTTCCATTGAATGACTACACTGTGAAAAAGAAAATTCTTGACTGTTGTAAGAATTTTAGAATTTTGTAACGGCAGTATAGCAATAACGCAAGTTGACAACATTATATTTTCCAAAACACTTCCTCTGAACTGTGTGGAGGCATTATATAAAATAAACAGTGATTTAACAATCTAAATACATTAAATTCTTTGACAAGACAACATTAGTTTAAGCTGTTTTCAGAGTGGAGACGCAATCAAAACTATTCTGCATGTTTGAAGTATACAATATACTTCAGGACAATATTACCTAGTCAGGTGAAGAAATTGTATTCTTTACTCAAAGAGGTATATGCAATTCATATTGCAAGAGACTGAAATGTTGTTGTCTGCCAAACTTCAATAAATCAAAAAGAGGAAAGACTTGTTTTTTGCCTACATGCAGATAAATAAACCATCACACAGATTTCCACTTTATATTTTGGACAAAGTGCAGAAATACAGCAGCACTGGTTACATAGTTAAATTACTAGCATGTTACTAACTACACGACTACAAGATGAATCAGATGAATTCTGACCAGTGGTGTGGTTAAAAAGAAAATGTCAATATTAATGTTATGCTCTGACCAAAATAAATGTAATTGGTGATAGTACCCTGATTAAAATGTCCAATAAAATATTCAACATATTTTAAAAATAGCTAAAATGTCTTTTTTATTTTCAATAAAGTCATTAAAAGTCAGATACTGTATAAATAAACCTAAATATTTTTTTTTTCCACATAACAATTTTGGTGTGGTACAAATTCAAAAATTAAAAAGCATCTTCAATGTGCTTTCAAACAAAGTCAGACTCACATCAAATCAAAATGTTTTCTAAACTGCTAATCACATGTCAAATGAGAAACACAAACATCAAACGTTCATTTTCTCAGGGATTTCATGCTTTTGCCTGGGAGTGTGCCATTAGGGTTTTTCATAGAACCTAATTAATCTCCTGGTTGATACATGACAACAAAAAAGTAAATAATAAAATAATTTTAAAATCAAAACCCAAAGTCTCTTCAAAATGGATTTTGAGCATTGAGTGCAATCTAACTTTACATGTATAAATATTGTTGCATGGCCTTGTTTATTAAAAAGATTATGACAGTCTGTCAGGGAGAACTTTCTTTGACCCTTGACCATTTCTGTATCCAGTCAAAAATGAATAATTGCCACTCAACCAAGTTCCACACATCAGTGGTGCCATAAATCTGACCCTGCCCATCAATCAAAACAGCTTTCACTGAAGCTCCAGCACTCCCCTTTGTTGTCACTGGACGAGTTTACAGAATGGGTAATGTTTTTATATTTTCCTTGACAAACAAAACTGCTGGTATTACTCAGTGTGTGTGATATAATTTCTGGATGGGCTGCATATTTACTGAAGTGTTAAGTGTTAAATACAAAACTAACAGTATGTTATAGTGTTCATGTTTTCCAATGTCAAATTCCTAGTATAGTAGGGTGCAGTACTGTGTATAGTATATAGTAAAACAAAGTTACTGTACATAAAATGATTGCCACAATTGTCTCCTTCAATTGAATGCTCTCCTTGAAAAGTTTACTGTTGATTGAAGAAAATCCCCTCCTGTTTCCAATGGGACTATTGTAAAGGATATCCAAGTATACTGGACTGTATGTATTTTTAATTTGAAGTGCTTTGTTCTTGAAACATAGGGTTGTAGAGTATATTAAGATCAAATTCAGACTTTAAAGTAATTACATATGATTTAAAAATTGATGTTCTGCTGCTCTCTAGCTTTTTTGATTGCAAAAAGGAAAGTCTCTAAGAAGGCCTGATAGTTTTGTCACCTGATTGTCCTGTATCTCATTTTTAACAGTAATGAAAAATCTGCTATCTTTTTATATTGATATTTGACTGGCTGTAGCATAAAGCCCAATAATCTTTCTTGACTGAAGGTTAAGTGATGGAATTCATTTGGATGCCCCAGAAGTAATCATCCACAAAGAATACATTATTTCTTTTTTATGAATTTTCAAAGCTTATACTGACGAGTGGCATGCAATTAAAACTGATCAATATGTAATTTAGGTTAGCTGACTTTTTTAGCTCTCTAAATATAGTCTTTTTTTCAATACACAAGGAATTAAGCATCATGTGCTGATTTCCTACCAAGCCGTTTTATACACTTAAAAAGTCACTCTAGATGCAATTCAATTCTTTTACTTTATAACAGCAGTTTTAATATGTCTGCTTTTCACTCTTTTTTTGTCAAATGCTGATGAGTTTGAAACACATTTCCGATCTACTTCGTAGCTCAGCTCAGCTAATTTAAACAGCTGTGTCCAAACCAAAGAGAGCTCTGTTCTTGAGTGGTGGAAGACAAATACTTAATACAAAGTTTAAGTTAAAGTTTCATTTTTAACTACTTGTAAAAATTAGGAACCCTGTACATGAATATCTTAGCATGTGAGGCACATTAACCAAATAAGTTATTTTGTCCTGCATTCTGTCCTAAGATATAGACTCACATTATTTTAGATCAATTTCTGTTATCGTTGATGTAATATTAAAGCAGCATAATACAGATATTTTTATATTTAATAATAGATAAAAGAACCAACATTCTCTGCTTGCTAGTGCACAAATTAACAATCACCACCTGCATTAAATTCAGAAACATAAATGGGTGACAAATGCAGTAAAACCGCAAAGTCAATATAAAGACAAGCAACTCAATTAGAAAGTTCATTTTTTAATTAAAAAAATCACTGAGCTCTGTGCATTCATTAGGAGTTCATGTTCAGTCCTTTGTCTGGAGTTTAATTCAGGTGTTTGTTTCCCAAAATGAAGCATAAAACACATTTTAGCTACTCTGGATAATTATGATGGTTTTTTTATGTGCAAGTGTAGCAATACTGAAGGTGGTTATCTATACAGAATTTACTGATGTCTCTATTCTACACATCTTGTGCAGTTTTCATCCTCATGCTTTGGGGTTTCTGCCTGCTGCAGCTTCACAGGATGATCTTCTGCAGGAGAGCCTTCAAGCTCTTATCCAAAATCACTCGTATTTTTCATTCCTTGCACGTGACTTTTTGCGATGGGGCCATTTCAAACTTTTAATCCGACAATAATGTGAGGTGTCGTGGGCTTTCATGGGAACAATACAAAAGAAAGAAAAAAAAGCCAGTGTAATATTTTCTACACCGTAATGACCAAAGCATAAGAGCAGTGTGGCAGATGAGATGACTTGTCTTGTTTTCTTCCACTAGCCACAGTCATTTAAGGTAGATTGTATTTCCCCAGTAGCACAATTGAGTCAAAGAATCTGAAATGTCTCTGTCACAGGTTTGGAGAGCTCTCGAAGAGTAACACTGACCCTGTGGACATGATATGAAGCTAAAGCTTCTGGACCCTGTAATACAATTTTCCTTCATCCCCGATGAACTGCTTTAGTAAGTTCTTGTTCGAGAAAATGAAAAAAGAAACCAGCTTATCTCAGCCCAGTTTATTTAGGTAAGAATCATGACATAACCAGGCAATCTGTCTGGAGGAAAGAACAGGTATTCCTATTTCCAAGTGAATCCATTTCACAGTGCAATGCATCTTTATCTCAGGTAAATATGCAGTTCTATCCAAAGGTTGTTCTTGTACACGAACAATGCTTGAGTGGACCTAGCTTGGTTTCTTGCCTATGAAACCATCCTCTTAGTATTTTTGAGCCTTGACAGCATGTCGCATAGGCCTACACATCAAATTCTTTATAGTATTACAGTATATCTAAAGCTGAACCATGTTTGGAAATCAACCAAAAGTAGATGATGTCTAGCAATCCCTTCTTCCATTTTATTCACATCATCATTTACTGGTGTGAGACAGGTCTAAAGCCTTGCCAGGATATTAATTCTTCAACAGCATGTTAGATTAAACTGCAATAATAATATTAATACAGAATTATGTATCATGTATTCTGTGGAAGCCTGCTACTGTTCTTTAAATGTGATAAGAATTTGAATTGCAGTCAACACCTTCCCATATTAGAAAGAGCCTTACTTGTATTAGAAAGTCTGACTTGTATTTATAGTCAAGTATTTATAAAGGCAAGTGGATGATATAAGGGGCTTATCTTCTTCCTTTCATTATAAATATCAATAATTTTTGACAAACCTTATATTAAGTACTGTAAATACCCTTAAGATGTCTTTGACTATAACCCACCAACTCAGAACAACTTTTCTTGTTACAGTAGATATTGGGCACTTTTCCTCCAGTCACTGACAACAGCATCCATTCTAGGGATTGGACATGTCATTGGCACCAGACTTTCAGCATAATAGTTGCATATGTTATATGTATGGTTAAAAGATGTGTAGGCTGGTTTTGCCCTTGTGAGGTGTTTACTGTTGCATTAGGATGTGTAAAATTTATGAGCTAATCCCATCAGAGAAATCATTATTTTTAAAGCTGGATTGTTTTGTGTCCCATTTCTCCCATAATCTTGATGTCAAAATTTCTATGCTCAAAATATGTAATAGTTAGCCTTTTTGTATAACTCTTGTCAATCACTTAAGTGCAGAACAATAGCTGACATATGTTTGGGAAAAATGGTTTAAAGGGTCAAAGGGGAATGAGTTAACCAAACCTATTTTCTGGTCACTGGAACAGAAATGACAAAGCATTCTATGTATCAGGTTTTCAATAAAAGTGTTCAAGAGAAGAAGGAAATTGATGGTGTAAGTGGCTGTATTACATTTGAGAAACCTATGATGCAGACAATAGCATTTCAATAAAAGGGCCTTTGTTTTTTGGACTGTCAAGCCACTTTAATATTGGGGCATTTCTAGGTCAGTGAAGGGTTAATTTGGTGACATAAATCATATCTTAACAGGAGCTCTAAGCTGTCTTTATAACTACTGGGATGATAAAACATAGGAGAGAGATTTTAAAAGAACTGTAGTGGGACACAACCTTCTTTACCGAAATCTGTGACATTGTTGACAGCTGACATTGACATAACAGCATGGTTAGTGAATAATAGGGGAATTAGAAATTAATGATTCCTCTGGTATGTAAATGGCAATTAAAGGACAAACAGTGCTGCAGGCTCTGTCCTCAAACTTCTCCATTTGTTTGGATAGGAATTCATTCAGATGCATATCTGAAAGTAGCAATGGGGTCTGACATACATTCATCAAAAACTCCAGAATTCCGTAGACCAGATCTAATCAATTCTGCATAATGGCAAAAGTGATCATTACATTTGCTTGGGTTTGTACAAATGAATGTGTGTGTTTGCATGTATGCTTGTGTAGAGGCCGGGGTGATAAAAATATTCCTTTGTCTGTTTTGTGTGTCATTCTCTTGCTGGCTCAGAAAACATGTTACATTCTGTTACATATTTTATGTAATTGCATATTTCATACAATACTTGACTATTGTACCTTATATTAAAAATCCTTACAATAATAAATCTAACTTTTTATCAATCCAATTAAACTCAAAATGTAATCCTTTTCAAACTTTCACAGTTGTACAGTATGTACTGTACTGTGCAGTATAAATTTACTGTACATGTAACGTGTCTCTGAATCTCATCTGCTTTTTTATCATTTTACCTATCGTTCTTATTCTTTAACTTTATTTCTATCTCTATTTTAAAATCAAAGATCCCTAGGTTTTCTGAGATCACACTTATCATTTTCTTTCATCAATTTGTTTCTTTTTTATATTTGATAGCATAAAGAAACTCAACATAATGAAGTAATATGACACACTTAACAACAAGGACTGTGAAATGCAATTTGGTGCGTTTGTGATACTGTATGTCTTTACAGTACATCTTTATCTAGATAACAAAATGTAAAGAAACTGATTATACAATATCTTTCCTATCCATTAATTGCAGGAATTCAGAAGAGAAAAGACCCTTAATGTGTCACAAACACATTACCAGATTTTATACTGATAATACTTTTAATTGGTTCTCCAGTTGATCTAGGATTCTAATTAGAATAAAATTAACAATGTTATGTATACAACCCATACACTGAAAATCATCAGCATTTGAAATCCAGTTGTACATAATTAAAAAAAGATATATATATATTAAAAGGCCTGCCTATGAAACAATTAAGGATGCAATATACCGTACAGTATACTGTACATATACCACTATACAGTTTCCTAATCAGGAAACATCAAAAGTACATTTTCTGGTAAATTACCATTTAAGTATAAATCTTAAAACAATCAAATGTAGAGTGTATTTAATAAAGAAAACTTTTGCAATAAATTATAATGCTGCTACTCTGAGACTTCACTGAGAAATCAGGACTTCAGGATTCTTCAGGATTCTCAACTGAATCAGGTCTATAACCTTAACCCTTAAACCTATTTATTTGAAACATTCATTAATGATATAAAAACCAATTCAAACTCAAGCTAAATGATTACATTTTACAAATAACAATAAAACAGAGCAGGGAGTGTTTTTAATGTGCATGTATTAAAAAAATCAAATTTTGTTAATTATAAAATTAAATCATAAACATGTAAAATGGTGAAAAATTACAATAAATTGTTCTGTGAACGCTTTCTTGTGTGAATAGGTAGAGCATTGACATACGAAAGTAGTAATGGAGAGGTAGGAAAACACTATAAAAGTGAACTAGGAGCTGGGGAATCATCTTTATAGGAGTTTACAGGACATCCCCAAGTCTCTCATCTGTAGGGACTTCTGATTTCGGCCATAAAATGTCACTCCTTGAAAGGTGATCTGCTTCTTGGTGTTGTCCTTGGAAACGTAAAAACATAAAGTACCTTGTTTCTCTGAAAGTCCGAATCACCTACTTGGATGGATGAAAAAAAAATACTTTGGAAATACTCCTGGAGTCCCCTCCTGCACCCAAACCATAAAAATGCACATTAATGCTGTGGTTCTTGGTTTTACTTTCTTACAATGCGGTGATGAGTAATTATATATCTGTTTTGCATTTGTATCCCGTTTTATCACAAAGGATTCCAAGACACTACTGCATATAGGAGGAGACCCTCTTCGTCCACTGGAATGATGGGTTTCATGTGGCACTTATCCTGTACCAGCAGCTCACCACACAAAAGATTAGTTGGAAAAATGAGAAATTGCTTCGCCAATTAAATGAATAGGGAATTTTACAGAGGCTTGATTGTTGTAGGACAGAACAGAAAGTTGCCAGAACATCAGGGGTAACATCTCTACTCCTGTGAACAGTGCTACGGTGCAAGAAGTCAGAATCTCAGTTTGACAACACAAAATACTCAAGGATAGAACCACATCCTCATGGCAAGAACAATTCCTACAGCACTGAGTCCTCTGACACCACACTTTCTTTTTAGAAATCGCTTGGTAACATCTGATTTGGAAGGAAGGAAGGCCCAAACTTGTGAATCTTAGGACACATGACAAGACGAGAGCTCAAGGTGAGCACTGTCCTATGATTCAGTCTGCTCCTTCAACAGCCTGGAGAAGTTTGAAAACTTCCTTTTTATTTGAGGACCACACTTTTGCTTGTAATTTCAGGGTAAATTATATCCAGCTCTGCTGTATTCAGGTGCACACTTGCATTAATTTCAGAGGTACTGTAATAGAGTAACATTGGTAGTAAAAAAAGACTGCTCTGTTGTGATATTTTCATAACCTGGAATGAAATTAAATGACTCCAAAGATGGCAAGGAGTTAATTCGCTTACAGCTAATAAGTGGTTATTGTAAGGTGGGAGAAAGTAAATAAATGCAGTGCTAAGCCTTTTACAGGGGAAAAAACACTCCTTTCATCAAATGAGGAACTAAAGCTGTATAACAAACTAGACTTGAAAACGCTTGTAAAAATTCTTTACTGCTAATAAAATGTAAAGATCAGCAAGGACATGAGAAAATTGCTTTGTCATGGTGTACCAATCAAAAAAGTCTCATTCATTCCTTCCTGCATTGAACATTATCTGACAAAACAACACATTTCCATTATTTCTGAAACATATGAAGTTATTGTTGTTTTTCTTGAGAAAAGCAGTTAATCGTGTTGAGCAAGATTCAGCATCCTTGAAATATGGGTAGAAGCTTCTGCCTAAGGACTGCAACATTTTACAAAATCTTTCTAAAAAGTGACTTCAGCCTCCACCTTGTAGAATCTACTATGGGCTAATAGAGCTTTTCCTCACAATTTCATCCATTGTCTTGGAACACTGAGCAAGGTTACACAGAGACTGTGTTATAAACTAAAAGTGTTTAGAGCCTTCTGTTCTCTATAACCTTTAGGTATCTTTATTTTTCTTTAAATAACCTGAAATATTATGGAGCTTTGTTTGTCTCCCCACAAAGAAATTTGATATAAAGAGAAGAGAGTTTTACCACCCAATAGCTTTGATACGTTTGAAATCTATTTGTGTCAACTGAGACAATAATGTTTTATTTGACACTAGTACATGGTGAAACCTTGTTTTGTTTTAAAGAACTCTGTCACTAGAATTTGTTTATGCTTTTACTTTGCTCCCTTAAGTAGGGAGCACTTGGATCCCTACTTAAGGATCCTGGTCTTGGGGGATACAGTACGTCTGCAATAATTTCAGTCCAGCTGGGTTCTTAATGACTGAAATTAGCTTGTTGTTGTCCAAATTTGACTAGCTGAAAATCTTTCCCCACTTTTTTCTGGTGCTATGCTATGCTAGTGCTCTAAAAAGACCTTGACAATCAGGAGGAAGGCTGGCCTCCTAGAGTAATGACTGAAGAACCCTACACAAGAGAACATACTGTAGCTACAATCCCAGCCAGCTGAGAATTGGTGCCCAAAACCATCAAACTATATACACTCTATACTCTTTTTGTAGGATTAAATACACCTTTTTACGAATGTAATTCCTTCCTAGAAACCCTTTCATATAGCATACATTCATAAAAAAAACCCTACATGTATTTCCATTATTAGAATCCATTCCAGTCCCCAAAAATGTCACCCCTACCCCCATCCAAACCACACTGCTTAGCTTTTTCTGTATTTAAACACACACTCACAGTTTTGATTTTCTTAACACCTTTAGGGTCCATGATTAAGTCTAAACCATTAATATTCTACGAAAAGTAAGAGCGCACACAATAACGAACAACGCACAAAACAAGAGGCGGTGAATTGTATTAGTACTAGGGCCACTCCATAGGCTCTGTTGGCTTTTACCCATACTAGTTAGTGGAATGAGATGCGACCACAATATAAAACGAGTAGCATGATCCCTTTCTCTTCACTCTCTACATTCGACGGAGGTTTCGAAAATTGTCTACCTATCGCTTCGTAGTTTCGAAATTGGCTTTCTGTTTTCGAAATGTGGGTAACAAATCACAAGCTTTGTGGAACCGTATTTCATGAGAACATTTGTAAAACAAATAGGTACTGGTGTACTTTTTTTTTACACCAGTCCTATTTATTCATAATCATTTTATTACAGCAGAGAACTGAAGTAATCTTTTTGTAATGTATACTGTATGATACAAATCTGTTAGCAGTTACCTATTCAATAATGGGATTGAATGGAAAATGTTAATTAAAATTTAACAAAGAAACATTGCATTAAATATCTTTTTTAATTCAAGTATCATCGTCAGACTTCTTTTGCTTAGGTTTGGAATGACATTTAAAAAAAATCCATTTTAAAGGAAGTAAATTTAGACACATTTATCACATACAATCTGCAAATTCCTGCAATATTTTGTTCTTGCATGTGAAACAAATGGGCTTCAGGCAGGGAGTGCTGCATTGACAAACTGTGTAAAGAGCAATTTTCTGTCATTTAATGAAGGATGAAGAGAAGGCTTGATGAAGTGGCTCTTCTGTTTTCGTGAACTGATGTAAACTGTTATCTTAAAGCCTCCTTTTAGTGCCTTTGGAAAAACACAAACATCAGGGTATTTTCAACACTGATGTCATAAAATGGTAGCATTAAACTAATTCATTGTTATCAAGTACAATGCATATGTCGGAGATAAAATTAGACAACTTCCTCTAGGTTTAGTTATATGTTTAAAACACATGATTCAATTAAATTAATGGTAATATTTAGCTGCTTAAAACCATTTCCCAATGTCTGACTCTTAACTAGCATCTCTAGGTTCTCACCATAATATATTATCAAAGGTCCAAATGCTTATGCAGACTGTATTATTCATGTTTATACATTTATTTATTCAAGTCATTTACCCAAGTAAAACTCCACTCTATATTGAACACAGGCAATAGAGGTCTCTCACACGCATACACAGAGTGAGAAATTAATTGTATGAATAAAAAAGAATATTAATTATTCCATCATGATTTCTAATTGAAATTGAGTCACACACTCATTTGTTTTATCTGATCCCTATGTATTAAAAGCATGTAAGTGTACAATTAATTAGGTTTCAAACAATTCCAATATAATTGCATGTAATTAAACCATCAGTGAAGTGAAGAATGGGTTTGTACTGACATATATGACAGATAGCACAGGTGCAATAATAATAATCATCTTGTTAATATTAATGAGATTTCTTCTTTTGATGTTTCTATGTTAAACCTACAGCTTTTTCCAACCTTCATTGCAGAGGACATAATATAACGTTAATAAACTGGCTACTCACAAGAAATGGCTGGATACGATCCTTGAATCAGGTAGCTACTAGTAACTAAATGAGTTGAAATCTTTCCTATGTTCTTATGTACTGGGTCTAATTTTCAATTAATCTTGGATTCTAATCAAGAATGTCCTTTAAAGTAAATCGTTCGCCTACAGCAATAATTGGCAGCAATACAATCTTAAAAAAAATGCTTCTGGTTGATATGCACTGGGGTGTGTTACAAATTGTAGTTTTGAAGATTTGAACCTGATTTTAAGTGTTTCCTAACTTTCAAGTTCTATCCATCCATCCATTTTCTAACCATGTCTTCCAAATCAGAGTTACGAGATAGCCAGAGCCTAACCCGGCAAGCAGTGGGTGCAGGGAAGGGTACCTGTACACCCTGGATGGGATGGGATGCCAGTCCACCGCAGGGCAGACGCAGACACGCACACACTCACACCATGACCGGTTTTCCCAGGAGCCAAATAACCTACCAGTGTGTTTTTTGGACAGTCGGAGGAGAGCAGAGCAGAGCAGCCAGGGGAACAAAGGAAGAACATACAAACTCCACACAGGTCTGTGACTGGACCCAGGACCCCAGTGGTGCGGGGATGTAACACTAAACACTGTGACGTCGTGACGCCCACTTTCGAGTTCCAGATTTTACAGCTTTCAGCTCAAATTCCCTCTAATGCAAAAGCGATACTGTATAATATACTGTTGATTGTACTCATCTGAATCGTAATGAATTCTAGTATATGCAGCTAGGATGTAGTGGAAATTAACATCATGCGATGAGTTTGATATTCCCAGTAGAAAAAAACATAAATAACTAAGATAGAGGATTACCTTAAACATAAGACACAAACTAAACACAACCAAACCTAAAGTGACAAAAATGACATGCTAAAAATAACAGTTTTGAAAAGCAGATGGTATAATAATTAGTTTTCTTAGGCCATATACTTACGGCTTTGTTGTTTTCCATCAATAATTTGCAAGTAAGCTATTCTTCTCAAAATTGCAGTAACATTCTCACTAAACTAAAATCTCTTGCAGTCTTACACAATTAGATAATATGTATAACACTGAAGCTAATATTTGTTTTTGCTGTGATGTGTAGCATCTAGAGTTATATTTCAAATTTTCTTTCTAGTATTATACATTTACTAGTAAAAGAAACAATAAGTTACTAATGGACAGTATTAATTAGGACAGATTTCTGTGATGCCTTTCATGTGACGGCACTGTTCAAAACAGGAGGGCAGTTAACACCAAGGTCCGTGCTATGTGCGTGCTCTGGCTCCCTTAAAGTTTCCCCTAAATGCAACTGGTGAAGCAGTTACTCCCTTTTCCACCTGATCTGCTGAGTAATGGGCCTACAGTGCATAATGAATGCCTCACATCACCCAAAACAGTGCTACACTGCAGTAATAGATGGAGTGTATCGCCTCTTATATGAAAAGCATTTTGGTATTGTTTTGGGTTAGAATTCACTATAAATGAAAAAAGTCATACAAACCCCACATATAGAAAACCCAATGATACTGTAGATAGCTATAAATATCATATTATAACTATCATGAAAAGATAAATGAGAACAGTTGGAGAATTTCTACTTGGTTTCTATTCAGAATACTAACTTACTTATAGAGATCACTTACGGAAGCTAACAGCAATCAAAGAATGTGAAGAATGTGAAACAATTACCAGCACTGAGCCATTCTCAACTGTTGAAGAATAATATAGTATTTCCTCATTACCTCAGAAAAACTCCATAAAGACTGCTCTATTGTGAACAAATGAAAGTAGTTTAATGGAAAATCCCATGGCTATGTTTTGTGTCATGTTAATTTCATAACTCTTCTGTCACAGACGTCCAAAGGGACTAACCGTGGAGAGCAGGAGAGTGGAAAAAGACCCATATGCGTAGTGGCGAGACGGGAAAAAGGCCCGGGCTCATTAGTGCAAAGAGTTCAGGACTGCCGTATAGAAACCTATGCCCTCAGGTAGCGGACGTGGGGCGACCTGGTGCTAGGCAGGTCTCAGGACATCCGAACGTCAATGCTGAGCCCGGGCAGAGTCCAAGACCCTGAAATATATAGCCCAAGGGAAAGAGAGGGACCGGAAGGACAGCAGGCAGGAAACTAGGGACAGGACAGAGAAGGAGCGCCCTCTGGCTGCAGAGGGCGTGACATCTTCTTAAAATTCCTTCTGAACAGTGTCAGTTTTTACTGAAGTACTTATTTCCAAGTGCCTCATTCCTCCACAAATTATTCTACCAATTAATCTTTCATTTTGGGGCCTTACATGCACTTAAAACCTGTAAGGTCTTTTTGATGCAGCACACAGATACATCTCTGTATTTCTCTCAAATCAGGAATAAACCCTGCATTTGGATTTAAAAGCCTTAGATCAATGTTTACACCAGAGGCAGAATAGTTTTGAAGAGATTCCTGCAGTCAGGATCCCAGTTTCCTAGTTTATTATAAGGGATTGGGATAGTCAACAGCTGATTTACCATAACAGCCATGAAGCTCAGGGATAGATAAAAGGGTTGGGACTGATGTATCTAGTCGTGTTCCTCTGTTAGTCTTTGTAACTTTGTGCTTATGTCTAATTATTTGTTCATGTTACATTCATATGTGCTCTGAAGGGTTGTTGTCAGTGAAGATGTACTGTAGTTTTGTTTAAGGGGGGGGGGAGGCTATGTTTGATGCTTGTCCAGGTGGGAGAAACAATGGAGAATTCATCTACAAATTAAAAAAAGAAAAGCAATGTAATAAAAGAATAAGAACCCAAACCAAATACCAGAACAACAACCCAAATTCAGGAGTTGTAGGTCTCTTTGTCACTGATGTGTCTCGCAATGACATTACCCCACATTTTACTATCAATCGCCCTAAAAATCTTACAAATTACAAATTCCTCACACTTTTTAAAGTTTACCAACATTTGTAAATTATGGGGTAAAGACCAGTGCTCAGTTCATTGCAATTGAAAGTTATGGAAAACAAGGAAATGCTCATTTTATCTCACCACTGAAATTAGACAAGAGTAGGCTCAGTTTTTCCAGAACAATTAATATATAACAATAACAGCATATCTCCTGACTAATTAAACACTAACAAATGTGCCAGAGCATTACAGGTAGTAGATGATGTGTGAAGGTATTAATTTCCCAACAGATTCCGGCATGTTTTACTAATAGTTTATTGTATGCCGTTCAATTTCAGATTAATGATTATTACTTTAGAACATCTGGTTCACCAGAGATGAATCTTAATTGGTGCCAGGGAGAGCATTCAATTTTTATCAAACACATTGAAGAACATTTCTTTACTAATAATCAATTTGCATGTATGTCTTTAGCACAGTTCTATGTCAGCTTACATTTTTACAGCCAGATGATCCTAACCTGCCTGAAGCTCTTTTTTTCTTATTATTTTAGAATCACCAATTCCTTTTTATAATCCACCCCTCTCAATTTGAAATCACTGATATGGTACTTAATCAACACAGGATGGCACTACCGCCCTCCTTCTGGTAGAAATGAAGCTGCTAGAATCCACTGAAATATGCAGTTAGACCATCAAATTCTTTGTTGCACTTTGACCTCTGAAATGGCTATTACTACCACTATAACAATCCTTATACCAGCACAGGTGAATGAGGTTCACACAAGCTCTCCCCTTAAACATGCACTTTCTGTACACACAAGAACAGTGCTTACAGGGAGACACCATTTACTGAAAGTGTGAATGTGACTCCCATGGGCCCAGTAATTCACAGGTACAGGATTGCGCAACAGGAGAAGGATACATTTTTCAACTTAAACAAATTGTTCACAACCGTGTGTAGAATCTACACATAGCTGCTAACTCATATATGGGCTAAATGGCTCAGTCACTGGGGATGCAAACTGTCTGATCACTTACAATAGTATGGTAGAACTAACTCAGAGCTATCCCAAGTGCAGTGGACTTCACAAAGGAAGACAGTTGTCAAAACTAAAAAAATTAGGAAACAAATTAGTGATTAGAGAAGAGAAAATTCTTAGCATGTCTGTAATTTCAGCTGTATTGAAACTGTGATTAATATGACATTTCACTGTTGACTCCAGCTATATGAGATAATTAGGAAAAGCAAAAATGTTGCATTTGTTTTCTTTTTATTGTTATTAGGCTCCAAATAAGGGCCTCCCGTGTAGCTCAACTAGAAGAGTACCAGAGCACAAATTGGGCTCTGTGATGCAGGTGTCATTGGTTTAGATCTTGGATCACGTCACTAGCCAACTGTGATTTCCCTAACAGCAACATGCTGAGCACTGCCAGGGTACAGTAGGGTGGAAATTTTCAGCTTGCTCTCTCTCAGGTCTTCGCAAACCCAGCAACTCCAGCAGAAGCTACTGTGCTCTGAGGTGGTTCCAAGCCTACAATGTTTTCGATGGAAAAAGTGCTAAAGCTGTAGTTGTTCTGCAATGCTTATGATGTGTTGAGGGATGACAGTATGTGAGATGGGCAGGTCGGAGGATTCCAAATACACTTCTTTGTTCTCTCCTCTGTGAGGTCACATGAATCGTGGCCATGTGTCCTGATTTGAAAAGTGCAAACTTTGCATTTCCAAAATATGATGAGAATACCAAATCCATCCATCAATTTTCTAATTTTTCCAATACAAGGTTGCAGGGTAGCCGGGGCCTATCCCAGCAAGCAGTGGGCGTAAGGCAGGATACACCCTGGATGGGACACCAGTTCATCACGGAGCACACACCACACAGTCACAGACTCTCACATCAGGGCTAGTTTTCCCAGAAGCCAATTTATCTACCAGTATGTCTTTGGACTGTGGAGAACCTGGTAGAAATCCATTTGAATAAGGGAAGAACATACAAAATCTCCACAGAGATACTCTAGCTCCCCATGTCTGGAATTGAACACAAGATGCCAGTACTCCGAAGCATCAATACTAAGCACTGCGCCAACATGCTGCCATAAAAAAATTTCTGTGATTTATTTTTAAAAAAAGCACACATCTTATCCAGCACTAATTGTCCTGCACCAATGAGATATACTTACAATAAGTTTGCTCAATCAGGAATGGGAAAGTTAAACTACCACAGGTGTACAAAAAGCAGCTACAGCCCTCTTCTGAATGTGAAAGAAACCAAAAACAATTTTATTTTCTCTTTGCTCACATTGAAAAAAATATAATGATTTAAAATGTATTTTAAAATCTACTTTGTACACCTCATTGCTTTGGATTTGATTACTATTTACATAAAATTAAGTTATTATTATTACTACTACAGCTCTTACTGCTGCATGTATTTACTGTATGTGACACGCATACATTTTTCAGCATTTAAGTTATCTTTTATGAGATGGTTTGAGGCAACTGAGACACCAATTAACAATCTGAGTTTATACTGTATATGTTTTTGCATCAAATTATTCAGGTTCTCCTGAGGTGACTGCAGTAGCAATTAATTGTCTTTCTTGTAACCTGAGGTGTTTAGATATGGACACATGGCAGGATACACCCTGGATGGGACAACAGTCCATCTCAAGGTACAAATGAACATTAATACTCACACTCTCACCAGGGCCATTGTTTCTCACAACCCAAATAACTCACAAGTTTTTTTTTGGACTGTGGGAGGAAATCAAAGTAATCTGAGAAAACCCGTTAAAAAATTGGAACATACAAACTCCATGCAGGTACTGTAGCATCTCAGGAATTGAACATAGGGTTCCAGCGCTGGAAGGCAGCAATGCTAACCACTGAGCCTCTATACTGCTCCATATTCATATACAGTATAGACAGTGCTGTATATACATACAACATGACGGAAATAAGTACCATAAGAAATACATCAGATTATTTTTTTTCTCATATGGGTGAAAATCAAAGAAAAGAATGATTGTGAAAATGTTTTAATGTTTATTTAGAATAGTTCAATAATATTCAGCTGTATATTGGCAAAACAGAAAAAGTGTGACCTAAAGAATGGCAATGTTTTTCTTCTAATTTTCTTGGTTGCTTAATCTTCTACTAATTGTCCAACGTACACAATCGCTCACCCACACTAAACTATTAAAAACTCCCAATCACACACATATGCGTTTCTTGTTGCTAAAAAATGTATTAAGATCCCTTGGAGGGTAGCCCAGTTTACAAAAGACTTCATTTTCATAGCTTTGCAGCTTTATCTTTGAAGACCAAAAAGGCATAAGACATTGTTTAAAACATTTCCCTGAGGAGTGTTTTCAGGTTAACCATAACCCTGCCTGCCTTCTGTAGTCTGCTTTTCATTAATTCTGTGAGAAATCAATTTAAATATTATGCATTGCACAACCTTTAATAAACAAAACTGTCTGGGAGCTTTCAGCATGTTTTAATCCTGCTATATATTGAAATTTAGAATATTATTGGAAAAATAATGTGTTTTATTTTGTTGTCCATCCGCAGAAAACTCTGAAAGCTGTCACCAGATGCATTCAGATTCAAACCACTTTAGGGGTTGCCAAGGTAACTGTGTCAAGGAATTGGGGTTAAAGGTCAAACTGACCAATACAGAGAAAATTACATTTCTCTGAATGATTCCCCTTGAGCTACTATTGATATGGGGTTTTACCTGCTGATGGATACATCTTGTCATTTACAGTTACAAGGTAAAATAAAAAATATAAACAGCACATTGTGTGTGTCAGACAGGAACTCAGAAATGAGGCCTAGTATCTGTAAAATAAACAATATCTTCAGTTTTCAAATAAAATAATTGCATTTATATAGTGCTTTATACCCCAAAGTAACCAAACACATAGAAGAGAACACACTTGCCACCACTGAAGTGCAGCACCCACCAAACTGATGCACAACAGCCTTCCTCTGCCAGCAATTCTTCTACACAGCAGTACAGGTAGAAAGAACTGGTAAAGAAATTGTTTTACCAAACTGAATTAAGGGTGAACTTTGGAGAGGTCAGATTGTACAAGTCTAGAGTGGAATTTAACCAAGACACCATGGTTAACACCTCAGGTCTCTCAAATAATGCTAAAACATGTAAAGCATCACAAAAAACAGTACCACAGGATCCTTAATGACTATGTAGTCAGGATCTTCGTTTAACATTTAATCTGACGAACAGCACTTCCTACCTCACAGTGTACCTTGTCGTTATACAGAGGCATTCAAATGGAAATTGTGGTGCATGTAGTAAAGATACCACCTATTACTGCCAGTAACTTTTACAGATGTACTGTACCTGTTTTTTCTTTGACCTGTAGCGGTATCCCATCCCAGTGCTGACCAGACTGAATCTCACCTGATTTCTGACATACAGTACTGTATGATGAGATCAAGCTATACCTCTGTTCACTTCTGTCTTCGTCTTTACTCTCCTACCTCTAAGGTGCTTTACCTCCTTCTTGTCCGCCCTGCAGTGAGACTAGATACTCACCAACATCAGGGCTGAAATGTTTCTAAATATGTTCCAGTTTCTCCATAGGACTCACCTGCTCAGAGCCTACAGTACATAGGTCACGTAATGAATCTTTCTGTTTGCAGCAATTAGTGATGTCCTTTGGATATCTTAACGACAGTAGGTACACTGGTAAGAATCATCTCTAACAGGTATAGGTAATAAATTGAGGTAATAAAATGATAAAAGTAACTACTGTTAGTAATTAATTAATGACTGGTGTTTTATTCTACCCAGCACAGATTTGCAATTACGAAAGATGATATTTTGTGAAATCCAATATTGCTTAACAGGAGGAATTGAGAAAAAAAATTTACAATTCTGCGCAGCAGTTTCATTGTCATAAATGAAAAATAGAATGAAAATGGAAAATATTTCAATAATTTTACATTACATTTTTATTATTATTAATACAACAGCTCTCACTGCTGCAAGCATTTATTCTGCAGTTCAGAACTGAATAAAAAAGAAAAAAACACTCAAGATACTGTTTCACCTCCCCCCATCGAAAAGTACATTTTTTCCATTCCATATGGTAGAATTTCAATCTTTATTTTTTAATTCCATATTGCATCACTAGTCCAACAATTTTACAAATGCTGACTCTAATGGATATGATTACAGGTTTACCTCTCTTTGACATGACATAAATTAACACAAAAATTCATGTTATGATATGAAATTACTAGTACACAGAACAGACGGATGAGAAGCAGTGCTCCCCACAGAACATTAAGCATTGTCCGCAAGTGGGGCCTTCAAGATCACCAGAATGTCAGAATCAAGCTAAGGCCAATCATTCAGAAGTTGAACTGCTGATATTTGCCCTCTCCCGACTTCTTCAGATCTCCCTGGAAATGCCCTGAATCACTGCCAACATGTGTTTATTTACAAAAAACAGCATTTGTGATTTATTGCCAATTGTGAACATGAGAGAAATCCACTGCAAATTGAATTGCCTTTCTTTAAATTGTTGCTCCAAAAAACTAAATATTTTAAATGCTATCATACCACCGTAAATGGGTTTGGCATAAAATTCTACAGTGACCCCTCTAAGTCACTGATAAGGCATAGCTAATGTACGATCGATACTTACTATTCATTTTTGAAATTATCTACACATTGATCTGTGAACAAGTGCCAACAATGCAAGTGCACATTGGCTTTAATACAATAATTATATAAAGGCTTACAAGCTCATCCTCCCAACCAATAAAACCTGTCAGATGAGCAGGGCAGTCACAATCCCATAATCCATCAAAGCATTGCTCTCTGACCTCTCAAGGTTCTGGTCTTTTGTAAGACTTCCATAAAGTTGCTTATGGAAAGGCAGTTTCTGGAAATGCAAAAATCTAGATTGTTATTTTTTTGTGTATCACAGATAAATAAACCCTGTACTCTTTATTGAACCATTTAGAACAGCTTTTGCAGATTCCAAGCCATCAAGAATTAAAAATGTATTTGTTTGATGGTGAACAGGAGAAAAAAGTTTTACATATGTTTGTTAGTAAAGCCCCTCTAGCTGGTATTGGTAGCTTTCAGTAGAAGCATTGTTCGACACATTGTGGCAGTTTACCACCTTCCTTGCACTCAAACATATATAAATAATGTCAACACTATTAGGCAGAAATGTTAGATACTGTAGTTAAAACAAAATAAAGAGTTACAGTGTGTTATACTGTATTTATTGTTACTATAATTATAATTTGACTGTCATTGATACCACCAGTTTTGGTGAGAAGAAATGGAGCTTATAATTCAGAAATCTTTAATTCACATTAATGAGGCTTTTCAAAAATGTGATCATAACAGCCCAAGATAAACTTCTCAGCCAAATTGAGGTATCTCAGTAAATAATCCATCACATTTGCCAATCAAATCTCCTACCCCTCCTGCAACCTCTTTGCCCTCCTACCATCCGGTAAAAGGTATCGCAGTATACGGGACAGCTCCACCAGACTTCGTAACAGCTTTTTCCACAGGCTGTCAGGCTCCTCAACACCTATTGCACCTACTCCAAATCTAGAAACCTAGTTCTTTTTTGCCTAATGTCAGGCATACTGTCTGATGTACAGTATTCTTTGCCCAATCCTGTAAATTGCACTATGCACATTGCACTTTATGTACCCTGTACCCTGTCAGAAATGTCTATGTATACATTGTCTATAGCATTGTCCTGTCAGTGTCTGCACCATAGACCTGGAGAACAAAATCTCGCTCCTCTGTATACTTGTATATGGCTAGACTGACAAATAAAACTTGAACTTGACTCACCGTCGGGTGTTCCTTGTCATTAACATAATTTCTTTCCCTCTACACATCCATAAATCTAAATAGCTACCTTTACAGTGATATTGGGTCTATCAGGATTAATTGTTATTTCAAAACAAAATTGATTTTAATGGTATATCAGCCCAGAATTGTGTTTCCGCATAAAGAAGAAAAAACATTGAACAGAACAGAACAATGTCCCACTTCTATGCATAGTGGTTTGTATATTGCAATAACAGAATCACCAGCTAAATAGTGAAAAGAAATAGCTGCCAGTTTTTTACTTTATTTTGCTTGTACTTCATTCATGTATCTGCTTTATGTGTCTGATATAAGGACCACTTGTGTGCAAAGCTAACAGACACATGATCATCATCAATTCTATGAAACAATCCACATAATCAAGTGCTATTTATGTTCACAAAATATTTTCAATAAACCATTTAAAAATGGTTTATGTAGGAAAACTTTTTTTCAGTATGAGCCCTTTTTGTCCCTCTGTCAATGTATTCTGAATCTTAATATTCAGGGGCAGCTTTTCTAAAGTCACTCTTAATAATGGATATAAAGAAAGAAGGTTCAGCTGTGGCTCCCTGAGAAGATATAGACACAGATGTCTGAGAAAAATATTTGAAGTAATCTGGAGAATTATCAAACAAGAGCTACATTATGGGCCACCTGTCTTTAGTGACCTACAATCTCCAGCTCTAAACATTGAAATGAATATAAATTACAGAGTCACAGCCATCTGTCTGTATCAGAAACACTTATTTCTTTCAAAGTCTTTAGGATTATCTTCATAGTTGCATTTTAATGCTTATCAATCCACAACAAAAGCACAAAATTAATAATATATACTTCAAAGTAAACAAAAATATCCAATGCTTTAGTTTGAGAGCCAGTAAGTTAAAAAAGATACAGACAACATGAAAAGCATAACTATGTGTTTCAGACTAGTTTCATTACCTTAAAACAAATGTGTGGGCTTAGCAAACTCTGTATGATTTTACGAAGGAACATGAGCATGTCCAGGTAACTTCCTATGGTGCTTGTCCCGATGGACGCAGCCTAAGTGACTAATTTATCTGCCAATGAGGAGCCACATTCCTTTGGTTCCCCAGCAGATCAATGAAACACTCAGACTCCCATTAGACAGGCCAACAGTATGTTATGTCAGTGACTGCAGTCAGGGTGGCTCCATCCTGCCACTCCAAGAGCAGGTACTCTACTGCACATTGAATGTGTCTTTATAGTACTGTACATTGCATAGTCCCTCTCACTGCACAAATACTGCAGAATGCTTTTTTATTCTCTATATTTGCAAATTCTGTATTCCTCTCCATGTGCTCTTCCACCTTCAAAGACAGTTACCTATAAATGAATTTCAGCTGAAGGTCCTCAAACCTTCTGCATTAAATTGGCCACAACAGCAACCAATTTGAACCAAGGACAAATGCCTGAAATGTGGAAGCATGTGGGTAACTGAAATGACTTTTACTGCACAATTCAAGCAAGCGACACCAATTTTTTTTCAGTCTATATAAAGGACAAACCATAATGACTTGCTTTATTCTAACCTTCACAAAGTCTATGTAGTATCTACCTCAGAGGTTCATCTGGTAAATGCAGTCACACACTTGGAAAAGTCCTCAAGTTGGGAGATCATGTTATATCTAACCCTTTTTTTGACTCTCACTCTCTCCATAGATATGTTTAAGATGCCTGTAAAGGGCAATTTTAAAGCAGTATTACTGGCAGGTTCCAAATGATCTGAAAATGATGTGTTGTGTAACGTGTATGAAGCTGGTTTTTAATATGGTTCTATTGACTTGATCATTGAGTGTCATGTGAATGCCTTAGATCAAAGCAGGTGGCTGGGCAGTGGAGAGGTGGTAACAAGTTGACATTTATACCTGTGTGGGATTTCATTTCAAATTATGTTTTTTCTGAAATTACTGTACCAAAGCATGACTAAATGTCAAACCTCTCTCCATTTCTGTCAATTAGCAGTCCTTGTTCCTCTACATGCTTATGCATTACAACAGGAAAAACACGTGTACAGTTTGGATATGGTTACCAATCAGTCTTAATGAGAGGTAGAGCTGATAGTGAAGGACTTACCTTTAAGTTTGGTAAGATAGTCTAGTTTCTAAAAAGAATTATTTGTTCTAAATTAAAATCACAACCAATAAATTGCTTGACATCTTTAGATGCCTCCAAAAAATGAAGCAGAGTTGTATTTCCAGTTCTTCTTTTCAATTTGTTTCTTCTTACAAGGACTCATAAATGGAGTATTATGTTTGGAAACCCTGAATTATCTTTAGAAGTTTTTCAGAATTTAAACTTAACGGTAATTAACGTAAAATTCACACATTTGTATATGAAGTAAAATATAAAATACAGAAAAGAAAACCATGAATGTTTATGTATTGAAAGACTTATAATGTTCGTGTTAAAAAAAAATCTTAAAACAGTGCCATCGTCTGAGGTAACTGTGCTTTACCTTCCAAGTATCAAAACACATATTAAGTAGGTTTTTCTAAGATTTTCTAAGTTAAGTTTTCATTTCAAAAGCTGCATCATTTAGTACCAACTCACATTTTTCCCTTCCTCTTTCATTCAACTCACATACCTTTTGTTGTGTAAAAGATTGCTGCCAATGCTTAGCCTTAAATGCGTCTATAATTATATCTGACGATTTCTGATATTGCTACTATATACTAATCACATCATAGAACATATAAATATTGAAAGGGATTGGAAAGCCTCGTCCAATATTTTACTTAATTGCTTTTGACTTCTAACAATGGGAGAGTATTGGGCTGTGGAAGAGAAGCACTAGCATGAGCAACAGACGATGTATCTATTATCTCAGTTCCATGAAGGTCATCGACCTATGACAGTTGGAGTAGCAGAAACATTAGAAATCATGTGCAATTTAATCTTTACACAAATAAAGAAAAAGCATTTCAATGCTCAAATAACGAAGAGACTCTTAGTGAGAAAGAAAAGCCTGTCCCTCAGGATAGTCTTCATTTTCTTCCTGAACTGTTCCAATACGTTCATGCTATGAGATTCACTCACACTACTGACACACGTATTAATAGTATTTTGGCTCAGAGAGGGGAGATGTTCTAAAGTGATTGCAAAGTGCAGCTGTGACTCACTTCTCCTTTCATTCATTCATTACTGTTCAGTGTCAGCACTCGAAAACTATTGTACTCGCCGAGAAGTGTCATCACAAGCGAAATTAACTGTTTTGCACTGCAGTGATTGCTCCCCTTTTTCCCCAAATCCACTGATAGAATTGAACATCATAATGTTTAAACAGATCTATGAGCTAATATTGCACGGTCTTGCCACATTTGTTTCGGGAATTTTAAATGGAAAAATAAGACAAAGAATAACAGGAAAAATGATTTTTTGCCACATTCCATACAACAAACAGAAAAAAAAGTACCAATGACCGATTGGAGTTGACTACTGCGTAATACAGTGCTGTAGCTCTCTGGATTTTTAACTGATGAAACAAGTATTATTTCATTAAAGTAAATGAAATTAAATTAAAAGTTTCCAAGAGAAACTGTATGAAAAAGATTAGCTCTTTTACCTGGTGTGAAGAGATGTAACACAAACTACAGTTTTACTCTGAATAAAACAAACTTCATAAATGTGCATATACTGTAAATGCATTACACTTTTAATTGCTTCATAGTGTACACTCATTACAGCATTTTTCTTTAACTTATTTTACTGATGCATGGACTTTGGCATTCCTCTCTCTCATTATACATGGGGCAAGAAAGCAACAGGAGAGACTGTGAGAGTAGAAAGAGATTTTAGGATAATACACGAATATTGCAGCCCCTGTCCCCAGGAAATGACGAACTATTCAGCCTTCCCGCAGGCTGAAGATGAAGAAGGTCAAGGTTGCTTTTACTTTTCTTCTTGTCAAACTGTTTAGCAACAGAGCTGTAAATAAAAAGAGTTTGACACAGGAGACAACACCTGTGACAGAACTGGCATTTCTGCATGATGTTGCTCACAGTACTTGATCTTTCTGACCACAGTATTCACCCATCACCACCTCACAAACATTGGAAGTGCTTTGCAGTTATTCCCCATTTTGAACTGAGAAAAACTGTAACTCATGCTGTGTATTTGGAGCAGAAGACAGAGCCTATTAAAATAGCCGACTGATACTTATTTTTGTAGAGATATATATGCAGTAGGCTCTGGTCTTTGACAGTGGTTTATGATCAGAATGTTTTGAAGTACCATTTATGTTAAAATAACAGATGGAATACATAACAGTTAAGTAATAAATGTTCATCTCAAGCTTGAAACTAAGACATTCTTACAATAATAAGTGGGAATATGATCCTAAAAAATGAACAGCCAATAGAGTGTATTTAATGGATTCTAAATTCATTTTCTTATAACAGTCCTCGTGGTTTACGAGAAGAAGGGAGAAAAATCAATTCAGATTATAAAATGCTTGACAGCACACAATATTTAGGATGCTTTCAAATTAACCAAAGAGGCCATTGGTTACAGTATTTCTTTTTGGACTCATTAAAAGTAATTAACACACAGGCAGTCTGCACATATAGTATAGTCAAGTAGCAGAATGAGGCTTTATGTCATATAAGCCTAGTCTGTCTCATGCATTAATAATGACTGGGAAAATATGTTTCCTAAAATCACTTCAAAATGCACAGTTTCCATGTATTGTGCTTCGACTAGAATGCTTCTGGTATGGGCAGACCTACGTTTGAATTGAAATGTGACAATTTACTGTATAGAATTTCACTGGGATGTAGAACAGACTGAAACTGTATGAACTTGAAAAAAAAAGTATTTCCCCTTATTTTTACTTACCACTTCACTCTATGCAAATAAATATGACAGAATGCAACCTGTATTATTATACATCAAAGCCCCACAATCAGACAGGCTTAATTAAAAGATATCTTTCATCTGATAGAATTTTCTGCCTCCAGCCCGGGGTGAATTTTGACCATAACCTTCGAGGCACGGGGTCTCCAGCCCAGAATCCATCTGATTCATTTGCACAAGTTCATAATGCACCAGCTACAGTACTCCCAAATTCCAGTAAGAAATAACCAGTGCATCAGCCAATTAACTATAGATTGTATGCATGAAAATGATATTCACGCTCTGAAGCTGTTTGTGGGCAATATAGACAGCTAAGAGAAGACAGGTGGGTAGCTGCATCAGCATGCGTATGCTGCTAAGGAACAAGTAATAGGTTTATTCCATGCTGAAGAAAAGAAGAAATAAAACACAACGTTTCGGCCGAACTTGTTCCTTTGCAGCCTACGCGTGCTGACGCAGCTACCCACCTGAACTAAGAGAGGAAAGACAGACTGTGTTCTGTGGGAAAGAAAACATTTTGAAGTGGTGGCAGAAAGAGTCCTGGAGTGTTTTATTCATGGGTCTTCTCCCACCTAAGACATCAGTACCCTATAGTTTCCTTCCTTTGTTATATGACCAGTGTGAGGTTTGCGGGAGCTGTAGTTCGTCCCAGTCCCTCTAGGCTTCTCTAAAACTCTTCTGTTCCTCCTTAAGATATTTAAGATATGGATTAATATGACTTAGTATGGAGTCATACTACTCCCCTTAATTCAATTTGTGAAGCAATTCCTAATTGTTCCATCTGATTTTCTGTTTTGTGAGGCAGCTGGCTTACAATGTCTGTTGCACATTACCCAGGTGGGTAGTGATGGACAGAATGGGCCCATTCCTATACAAAAAATATTTTTGAATCTTTTGGATGAAAATGTACAAATGAAAGGTAAAATTATTACTATATACTCGTGTGCAAGAATTTAATTGAATTGAACAGTGTCTCCTGTCCATTAATGTGTTTTTATCATTAAGGCATCATATACAGTATACAGTATGTTCAGGTGGGTCTTTCTCACACCTGAAGAAGACTCCATGGCTGAAACGTTGGCATTACTTGTTCCTGTACTTGTTCCTTTGCATATACAGTATATACTGTATAGACATGGTAACTGATAATTCTTGTATGGCTTTACTTTACCTGACATGCTCTTTAAGACTTTATCTTGAGCCTCAATCCAATATAACAAAGACACATTAATCATAAAGTAGAGACAACTAATACCTTAATTCTTTTTTCCACCAATCCCACTGGGCACATTGCCCCCAGCTCGTTAAGTAGGTTCTATTTATGCAAATGTGAAAATGCGTTAAGAGCTGATGTTAACCTTGATCTCAGCGTTTACAGCAATGGCTTTATTTAAACTTACAAGAAAAGTAAAGTATACTGAAATAGCTTGCATAATTAAACGAACCTTGTAAAACCCGCCCATGCATTCTTATTCAGCTCTCTTGTACATCAAAGAAATGATGTAGCCATATCCTTTGTGTTAGGAGAAGAACATTTTGAAAAAACACTTCTGATTTTGAAGACGAATAGATTGATTAGACCTATCTTTATACCCCATCCTATAGACAATCAGTCACAGATGTAACCTACAGTACAGTATAAGAAAGCTCTGAAATCAGTTCAAAATAAAGATTGTACTGTACAGTATGTTATTAAGTACAGAAATACTCCATGCTACAATGTACAATAAATGCACAATAAATCAATTAAAGGTTGTGGAAGAACAGCTATTTTTAATACAAATTTAGAATTGCCACATTTCTCTCCCTTTTATATCCCAATGTTTCCTGTAACTACTCTGACTTAACCACATATGAGCATGGGAAAGATAAGGACTGGGACACTGGTTTTCCAGTGCCATGCTCTGGAGATGCCAGTCACAGAGATGAACCAGCAGGTGTACAATAAGCAGGTAATTTGCACCCCAACAGCATTGAAAAAGATGTGTCTTAAAAGCCACATGATCAGCAACTAGCATGGTCTTCATGCTTTCTGCATGCCACAGTCCAATAGGAATCATTTCTCAGAGTTAATGTTTTTTAAATGCATGTGTAAGACCTAACCTTTGCCTTTAAAACATTACTACCTCCCTCTGTCATTCTTTTCATACTTTCAAACAGGGCAGGTTTGTTAAACTATCCCTTCATTTTTAGAACCTAAAACATAAATTAAGTGTTAAAACATTGAAATATAATGTTAATTACAATGATATTGCATAGCCACTCAATAGTATTTTAAGGCGTTAAAACAAATTGGAAATGTACTGCTCATCTTCTTATAACATACAGTATCTCTTATATACAGTATACATTATCACAATAATATTATGAATTGGCAAAGAAGGAATGTAACACTGTTTTCGTTTGGTTGCTTGGCTGAAATTGAGAAAACTGTGATTGGTTCTATTCTCACTGTGGTTAAGATGTAGGTATATACACTCTTTCAAAATGATAAGGCCATGTGGGATCTGTAATTGTACTCTGTTGAAATAGTGATTTGTAGTTCTCAAGCAACTAGAAACTCATAAATCTTACTCTGTGCATTACTTTTATTTGAAAAATTATTTTATAAAGTGGCAACTTTAAGAACCTGTCACATCCTGAAGTGTCTCAGATATTATGAGGCCAGATTGGTAATGTTCATACCAAACCAGGGTGTCTTCTTAGGCCAGAACTCATCCTGCTTCTTTAGTGTTAAGCAGTCTAGAGAGCACGTTACTCCACCCCTAGATGAGACACCAGTGCACTGCAGGGATTACCTTTTAGTGCTCACCCCCACTTATAGAGCTGAGGGGAGTTTAGCAACTAAAGTGCCTCACTTAATGTAGAACAGCAGTATCTGTAGCTGGGACTTGAACTCAGAACCCGTCGATTATGAGTGAAAAGACTTACTACTAAAATGTACTTCTATTTTTTATGCCAAAAAAATGCACTAAAGCACATGGTTATTCAATGTGTCGAATAGTCCTCCATCCTCCCACTCTTTATATTCATAGAAACATGTACCTGTGCAAATAGATTTTTCCCTATTTTACGTTTTACGATGTGCTTCGTCAAATTTAGTTGTGGTTGATTTAAGAAAAATTAGGAAACTGAATTTTTTTCAAATGAAACTGCCAGCAATGAGTTAGGATTCTATTTCAAGAGTTTAAGAAATGGGCATTTATCAGCAGCTGAACCGAACTGGAACAGCTGACAAGGCAGCAGGGCCTTCTACTAGAATTAAAAAGCTGACTTTCTAAATAAGGTCTATGAATTTGCACCAGCAGGCTGAGTGCCGCTAACTAACAGTTTCCCATCCTTCCCATTACTCCCTAAATCAATCTTCGTGATGGCTGAAGCTGTGGTAAGGCGTGGACCTTATTTTTTTATATATTGATTAACACACTCTCACTACCGCTACAAGATTTCCACTCCAGTATCCCAAACTGACTCCCCCATCAGCTCTATGTCTAGAAAACTATTCAATTTCAACTTTCAGCATGTATTTTAGAAAAGTAGTGAGTTCTTAACTTTTAAAAATGAGATATTTTTTCATTAAAGAAACAAAATCTGTAAAGTGCAAAACCATAGACTACAGCGACTGTCACAAGAAAACTTGTAATTAATGAAAAACTTGTAATTAATTTACAGGGGCGGCTTACAGGAATGGTATATTCATTATAATTAACCCTGTCATATGCAGCACATCACTGTGCAACATAAACTGCAGTTCTTGACTCTATCATTATTATAATAATGATAGTTACATTTGACCATGATTTCTGAATGGAGTAATGAACAACCAGCTCTATAAAATGATTGGAGGTTGTCGTCCAGAGGTAATAACACACTCTGAGATATAATAGTCCTTTGAAAGTGAAAACCTACATAGTAAATTGGTTAGTGTTATAAGTATTTTGCATACTATAAAACAGTATGCTTTTTAAGGCCTTATCCCCCTAATTCAGTTGTAAACTTATTCTCACCACAAGAATATCTCTGAAGAGAATTTGCCACCATTGTCACCATGAGACAATTGTGACCAACTAATTTTCTTCACCTCTCTGCCACTGCACAGGAGTGGAAGAACATTACTAGAGACAGATCGGGGTTCATGCTTCTATACTGCCTTCATTTTGAGTGTGTCACATTTCAAACTGAAAAGTAATCACAATCCTACAGTATAATCTGTGTTCGTGTTCCCATTAATCTGTGTTTAAAATATCTGGTTCAATCCATTAGACCTTAATGTCACCTCATTGTTCATAAAGAAGGATGCTATTTTTGTTATTGATATAAAATAAACTCAAATGAAAAACATTACTCATACTGCAACACTGTTAAACTTCTTAACCTCTTACTTAACTGCAGCTTTAATGAAAAACAGCTAGAATAGCTTAATTTATATGAAACTACCTCTACAGACAAAACTATCTGATAATAGCATGCACAATGTCTACAAATAGTGCAGTTAAGATCTGCATGCTGACATTTAACTTTAATAAGACTTTATTAATGGCAAACTTTCCATTTCTATTGTTTCCATTTCCTGAACATCGTTTTTCTGGATCAGCATCTCTTCCTTGAAAGACTTCATCTTAATGCAATGCTCTCTTTTAAGCACAGAGTTAGAACAGGAGAGTAGGCAGGAGTTTGTTATTTTTCACAGCAGTGTTAACTCCATGTAGCCCAACTTCATCAGACCTCGGACTTTCTGCTCTAAATCATGGTGAAGGACCAGTAAGTGGTGCTTTTCCATGAAAACAAGAATTTCCAAACCAATGTCCTAAATGGTGACCAGGAAGGGGGACTATTGTCTTAGCAAGATCTTTAATCCTCACTGCTCTGACATGTTATCTGAAACAGGTCTTCTTCCTCTTTTGCCAATGTAACATCATCACTCAGAGAGCATCTTGTGTATCTAGTAATGCAATGTGTGGTAATGTAGTATGTGTTGCAAAAAATGCTTTGGCCTTTACATTTTGTTTTACTTAGAAACCCCATACTTGTTTCACAATGTAATTCACCACTAGAATGATGTCTAGAAGTCTGGTGTTAATTGGTCAATTTATTTTTTGTTCAGGACCGGTTTGTGTCACAGACTGTGACTAGCATATGACGAACGGGGTACGGGTGTAAATAGTATCGTTGTGACGCCTGGAGCAGCTTTGAGTGCTGAGAGGGGAGAGAAGGGATATTTGCAGAAATCAGGTCAAAGTTTCATCAGAGCTCCTTTAGGTGCCCTTACAGTGAATAAAGTGCTAAGGAGCTATGACACATACATTCCTGACCAAGAACACCAGGGTCTGCGGTGGGAAAAATGATAAATGCAGAAGTGCTGTATTAGGAAAATTGTTTCCAAATGGACAAATTTTTGTAAGCCTAAAAAATTACAGAGAAAGACATTCCATCAGGACTGAGGCCTAGCTAATAAAACTGGCCAAGAAAAGAAATGTTTTACTTTTTATCCCTTTTTAAAACAATTAGCATCACACAATGTGTCATTTTTTAATGGTCTCATTTAAAAACAAGTAACACTTCTAATGTGTTTGTATTATCAATTGTGTAAGCATGGTCACTACTAGCATAAGCCATTTGCAACTGTTTCCTAGTCAGAACAGATATTCCCTGTAGCTGCAATAGGCTATGCATTCCATAAACATACTGAGAAGATTGTCATCTGAACAGGATTTACAATTGTACAAATATATATATATGAATAACAGGAGATCAAGTGATATGATGCGAATGAAATATGTCTACTTAAGTAAGTCATCTGTAGACATGTAATACCACTGTCTGCTTAAACAACTAAACAGGGTTTATAATACATCATTATAAAAGTAATTCCTTTTGGGAAAAAAATCATAAGCAAACGGATTAAATTGAATGTAATATCGGTATTAAGGCCTGCTGTAATCTTGTGCAGTGTTGGTGCACTGCTTGAGAAATTGCAGATGATCCAGAATTAGCATAGCATACAAATCAGCTTTTCAATATCTATCAGATTACAACAATTACTGGTTAATTCTGGTGCATTCTATACAAACCACTAAACTGACTGTGAATGATGAATATGAGGTTCATAGCTACTGCAACATCAGATATTTGATGTGTATATATTATCCATTTCTTTCAAATATTCCTTGTTAAAATATGGTGAAAATGTACTATTACAAGACCCTGATGTTAATTTATCATCATTTATGCTGCTTAGAATAGGAGTTATTAGAGTATTTCACTTCATTGCATGACCTTGTTCACCAGTACATGATGTTTCAGATTCATTATGCTCTCCTTCTGAGACTGTGGCTGTTATAATATTACTCAATTTATATTCTGAATAAGACTCTGGGGAGCTCAGCGCTCTGAAACATCAGACCTCTAACTGAATCACAATATTTAAAGGCCGGCAAAGAGGTTTTTAATGTGCACTGTAGATAACAGTTTAAACTAGATTGCTTTGGTTTAATACGACCTTAACAGGCTAGCAGTCACATGTGAAGAATGAATAGGCAGAGATAAAAAAGCATAAAAAGCAGGGAGATTTGTTAAAAGTTCAGCTAAATGGATGAAGAAAAAACACTACAGAGCACCGTGCTCATAGGACTGAAATATCACAACCATGGCTTGGATTTCTGTCTGATTTTTTTTTTCACTTGTGCTCTTGCAAAAAAAAAGATTAATTAACTCAATTAAAAGCTTAGAATAGAGGGAACAACATTAGCTTCTTGGATATTAAAGTTTGTCTGACAGAATACAAAAAAATCAGATTTGTTTGCAACCTGCCAAGCCCAACTTTGGGCCGTCACACTGCATGAATACCATTACAGATCATAGAAAGTGCAGAAAATACAAAACCTGATTTGTGCAGTGACAGTGTTAAGAGACTCTCGAGTTTGTCTCTCTTTAAGCCACACTCTTGTGTAATTCACGCATGATAATTTAAGATGAGTGTAGCTCCCCCTCCTTTCCACCAAAATATGATTTTATTATTTTTATTAGTTTTTATACAACTTTTTTTTAAATCATAGTAAAACAAATGAGTGTACATTCTGTATATGCAAACATCATTATATTTTGGTCTCTTTAAATGCAGTACATCTTTTAAAGTGCTCATAAATAAAATTCTTTATATAGGAACGATTAATAATAACGAGAGGTTCAACGTGCGTCTGTTAATGCAAATACTATTATTTTGACTGGCGTTATTTGTTCTCAGGTTAGGCTGTGTGTTTTGGGAGTAACATAAATTTATGCCAGCCTACTGAAGGCATAAGTGCCTTTTGAAAGGTACTGTATTTTCAAGCCGCTGGCGCTACCTGCGTTTTTCCTCTGTCGAGAGGAATGCACTTGAAGTGTATCTGCGTCAGAAAGCCCTTACTGTGGACGCCACATTAAAACAATACAGGACAATAAACATTTATACTCACTTAGTGCCAAGTGGTTATACTTAGATGAACTCTTGTCCTCCGGATTAGTTACAATCCATAACTACTTGCATCATGTCATCTTCAAGTCCGTTACGGATTATACAGTAGGAATTCAAGTAAATTAATGTATAATGTGTTTTGCTCTTTATGCTTCGTAATGAAGCATATAACAATAAGTTCAGCGAACATGCGAAAATTATCTTTTGTCATTTACTGATGCTCGATGTAAATATGTAAAACTTTTTTCTCCCATACCATATGAAAAGGAACAACCCGTGTAGTTGCCTGTCTGCTGTACAATACCATTTGAATGATTGAATACATTTTACTAAGAGAGGAATTAAAGATATAATAAATGATCTTGGCAATCGGTCGGAAAGTTCAGCTCATAAAAGCAATTTGCTTGGCTCTGATTGATACCTTACAATGGATTACATTGTCAGACTCTAGTCAAAAGTTGTGATTAAGTGTTTAGTGGTTAGTCAATTTACTCTTTTTGAGATTTTAATTAGTAAATGAACCCCTTGTGGATGAATGATTAATCGCACAATAATTCATTGGAGATGGTCAGGCCCCTGTCTACACGTGGAAAATGATATAATGGTTATGCAAAATAGGCTGCGACTTGGAAATCATTTCATTAATGCTAAATGAAGGGAAATCATCTCCGTCATTCCATGAATTTGTAAGAAACACATACTTTTTAATTAGACGTGTTAAATAGTTTAGTTTGTCTAAATCTGTACTTCAGCTTAAAATCAAGTGATTACTTAATGCTGCTTAACTCTTCACAGTGAGACGAACACAGGGGCTGGTGGCAATTATTAACATTACATTAACATTGCATTCTGAAGGAGCTATTAGGACAACGTATAAAAACCACATTTTCAAGTGCTCCCTAACCGTTGGGAATAATGAGTGCGTGTCACAAAACAGACCATAAACCAAGTGCAAGAGTTAACGAAGCTTCAAGCATCGAGATTTAGAGATAATAACAGTAAATTCTTTAAAGCCGCTTTACTATATATAAAAATAAGGGAAAGCTCTTATATAGCTACTGCATTCGTCAAGAGCCTTCTGAGATTAAAAAAATACACAAAAATATCTTTCTGAAATGAGACCTACCCACAACTACCAGTAGGATTCCACTAGGTCTTCCACGGGCGTTCGCTCTGGTTTACCGTAATGTTTGCTAAGCATTTGGTGTAATACAATACTAAACACAGTGTAGAACCACCAAACAAAGCATACTATTTGCTAGATATTCACCAATTTAAATTTAAGTTTTGTATTCACCGCTGTAATAATTTGATTTCTTCGATTTAGCTGGGGTTTTTTTCTAATGCATTTGTTTGTTTGAAGCCACTATGCAAATTACAGATTGAACTCTCGGGGCTGATAAAAATGTACTCCCGCAGGGCTTTTTGACACAACTCTAGATGGCAAATCCTTACTTGTCAACCTAATACTTTTTAAACCATCCCCTCAAACCTTTTATACACAGTAAGATTTTTCAATACAAGAGGATAAAAACTGTAATTACACACGTACCCGAAAGTTAATTGTGTTTCTCCTTAAATGTTTTTTTTTCCAAATGAATTGTGTGCATTATTTTTAAGTGTTTTAAATAAGCAGTTTTATTTTGTTTGGATATTCTGAATATCTGCAACATTTTTTGGTTTAAGCAGTTCATTCCTGTTGCAGTCTGAGTGTAATCTATACAACTCTCTCTAGAGAACCACTTCATATTTAAACTAATATGTATGATTTGAGGTATTTTTATAATCCTTGCCTTGATTTGTTTCCTGATGCTCCTAAATGGTGGCACTGTCCAACTGTGCACTTGTGATACCTTACCTCGTTAAATTTGCAGTATGATTTTCTCATTTTTACATGCGTTCATTGTGGCTTTACCATAGTTTGATGTGTTTTCCTATGACTTAATCACGCAACCACATTGCTTTCCTGCTTTGAGAAAGATTTATTAAGAACCAAGCTGTGTATTACTTGTTGAATTTTGTCAATATGAACAGATAAAGAAAAATAATTACTGTATATCCCAAGCAACGTGTGACGACGTGTCAACTCTGTGCAGCTCCTGTTTCATTTCTGCAAAGTCCTTCACAATAAAACCTTTATTTTATGTTTTTTTCCAAAGATGTTCATGAACCTTCTCAAGGTACAGTAACACACACAAAGTCAATGCCAGAGCTAGAGCCCAAGCTTAAGAATGTTCAAGTAATACATTTTTCTTAACAATTGGGCCTAACTTTCAGGGTATATCCATTTTACTTTGATAAAAAAATTGTAGAGCATTATACTGCCTGTAAGTAAATTATACAGTATGTGTATAAAGGAGCTATAGAATGTGTCTCCTTAAAAGGCAGAACAGCCTTGCATCCATTTTCTATCCCCTTCAACCAATTCAGGGTTGTGGGGGAGCTAGTGCAGATCATCTCATACCTACAAACTGTACTGTATATGGAATACAAGGGGGTTGCTAGACACTATAGTCTGAAACATGTCTTTCCTGTCTAATCGCACTGTTTTATGACTTCTTAAACCATTTGTAAAGACCTTTGGAAATAACTAAATGATATACATTGTGTAGCAAGAAATACTAAGCCTGCGTAAAGAATAATACGTAAATACTGTACTTGTATTTTTGTATCTGAAGTACAGTTTGTTTGCATTAAAAAGTACTGTAAGAAGACAAAGTATATTGAGAAATTCAGTCATGGATATATACAGCATGTCTTATTTAGTACTGGTATTCCATTTAACAATATTTTTCGCATATTATGTATTCAGATTGAAAAACAAATATAATATCTTGCACGTATGTTAGATAGCCAATTAACACATTACTACTGTATGTATAACACAAATGTAATTGTTTCCTTCAAACACCAGGGACCAGAGCAACACAGATGTGAAACGGAGGAAACTTTCAGACCACTGGAACTTCGAGAAGAATCTATAAGCTTTCCTTAATATGCTCCTACCCATATAGGCGGCTGTGGAGGCATCAGGCTGACCTAATAATAACAGCTAAGGATAAGGTGCTACACGATCCAAGTTTTAAATCCCAGCTCAGCAACTGACTTACAGTGTGAAGCTGGGACAAGCCACCTAAATTCCTATGGCACCAGTTACACACAGGAAAAAGAGTAGGGAACATTGCAAGTGTAGCAGGTTGTTGTTAATAATTTCTGGTAAGCAGGCCAGTCTAAAACAATACCTCCCAGTTTCTGAAGTTCATAAAGAAGGAATTTTATAGAACTGTTTAAGAGGAATTCAGAGCATTTATGATAAAATCTTTTTATCTGCATACAGTATCATGCTGATGAGCCTTAATAAAGCTGTCTGTGGTTGCTAAATTTGACTTTATATACACAACATAGAACTACAATCTACATAGGCAATTCTACTTTGCCATATTCGCATTTCCAAAAATTATAGAGACTGGTGGCTCATAAAAGGAACCATAATCCTGGAACGTGATCCTTGTAAGATGTCTGTCTAGCTATCATTATAAATGGAATTTAAAAGCCATGTGAGTGCAATGAGCTCCCAGGTTGAGTAGTTTTCATAATGCAGTAGAGGACACAATGCAGAAAAACTGTGGATCACTTATAACACAAATGCTGTGCAATGCATGTGCAGTGAGGTGAGATAGAAGTAGGCAGAGCAGTGGAGCAGTCAGTAGGTACTGTACAAAGCAGATTGTCAGGTTGGAGCCGGTGAGTGTTCAGGAAACCCTGCAGGATGTTGAGAAATGTCCTGAAGTCCATGGATATCTGATATCAACATGAAGGGTCATAAGTGGGAACAAAGTGGGCAGAGCAGATTGTACGGCAGAAGTTATGCATTAATGGTAGCCATTAATCAAAGATGCACACACTATACTACAATGTCTTATTTATAGGAGTAACTCGTGTAACTCATGAAGAACCAAAATGTATATCATGGCAGTTTTGTGATACATTTACTGTTACGCTGAATTTATGCCCTTAAGATGTTTAAAAAGTGACGATATATTTTTACCCGTTCCTTGTTATTATCCTTTGACAAAACGAATCCATGAATGATTAAAAAATAAAAATAATAATTATTACATTTATTAATAAGGACAAATAAGATCAGAATTGTTGAAAACTAAAGGAACAGTAAAGGTGAACAATGCAACCCCACAAAACAGCTCTTTTATTAGATCAGACTCAGGAAGTGTAGGCAAATATTATTTTAGGACAAAAATGTATATGCATGAATCTAAAGCACCTAAAAATGAATGCACCAGTGATACTGAACACCTTAAATGCTAAAAAGAATTATTTGGTCCTTAACTTCTGTATCATGCTGGAAAATTTCCCATTTAGAAAAGAAAATGGTGACAAATAATCCTAGCAGGCAAGGAAAGGCTGCTTCTCATGTTTGAAGATGAACATCATTTGTATCAGTTTAACAGGGGAAAGCCAGTCGAAATGATTAAGGAGGAATTTGCAGGTTTGCCTTTGCCAAAGGTCTGTGGAAAAATAGAGAGAGAAGGTGAAACTAAAGCAAGGAGAAAAAAGAGAACATTTCATTTCTTTTGTGCCATAAAATGATGTCCAAAGGCCCGAGTTATTAACCTTTTTAAAGTGTTCAAAGATGGGCACAGTACTCATCTATTGGGCAATAAAAAAGAACGAGAAAAAAAGCAAGCCCAGGTAATCAATGAGGAGAAGGAGAGGTAGGTTTTCTTAACATTTTATTTCTGATAGATGGGTATGATGTGTATGCTGGGTAACAACTTCTTCAAAGAACAGCGCAGCCAGGAACGCTGGTTCACGTAAGGTTCACCTATTATACTGCCCTGAAGCCAGCTGGGGGCTAACCAGCCTGATAACCCCAAGCCGCCACAGCACAGGCCCAATGATTTTTACATCAAGCTGCCTGATGTACTGCTCCGCCATCTACCAATCCCTCTCTAATATTGATCCATTCTTAAATGAGCCTTCCCTGCTTTGTACCATGAGCAATAATTAAAAAAGCAGCACATTGATTTTAACTAATATTATGAGGGATCTGGATGTGCACATGCTTACAAAATAGCAAAGGCTTTACCCATCATTCATAGCAAAACAAAAGATCTTGATTAAACTTTAGACACAGGGAAGAGAAATGTGCGTACAATCGAACATGTCAAAACTTGTATCTATTTAGTTATATTGTAAATCTCAGGCTCCGACACCTAGGGGACTAGAGTGATATAATTTCTATTAAAACAACTAAACAAGTCAATAGACTCTAACTCTGCCTTTGCACGTTTTGCATGACAATTATTCCAAAAATTCCCAGGGTCGAGGATCTTTTTTTTTATATTGTTCCTGTCCTGGATTTGCATAAGTGATCAACTCACATTTTTCTGTGCAGTTCATAATTTCTTAATCTGCATTTCAATCACCAGAGATGTTTCACTGGCTTAGTGATTCCCTCTTTTTACACATATTTCAGCATGTCCAAAATGTTAGTTCTATGGCCATTGAAAACTTTTGACATATTGGTTTTTTTCAGGTAAGTTCGTCAAACATACAGAATGAAATATATTCATTCCCTTCCTCTTTACAGTACTACTGTACATTAGCATCATGCACATGCAGACTCCTAGGGAAATGGCTTAGAAAGGTCAGTGCCTAGACAAACAACCTGGAGAGTGCTCTTCCTAATCCAAGCACAGCAAATTGTAGTTCTCTACAACACAGAAAAAGCCATGAGAACTACATATCTCAGGGGCCATGTGGACCACAGTGGCCAACAGAAAGTTCTCTGAGGTTTTGAGGCACACTTGAAACACCTTGTATTAAAGCCTAAGCATTTTAAAAGGAAATAGAAGGTTATTCTGTTCCCCTTCTGTGTCTAATGGTTGTGTGAGCTAACTGTGATAGATAAAAAATTTTATTTGAACAGCCATTTTCTTCTGCAGTTCAGAGTACATGCATATTCATAGAAGCATATGATAAAATGCTTGATATACAGTAGGAGTTGAACACCTTCAGAAAAACAGATGTGTTAAAGTGGAGCATTTGGATCCATCATATTCCAAGTGAGGAGAGTTTTTTTGGGGGGTATAATTCCAAACACGCTTAAATATTGCATTTTAAACTGTAATAACACCTGTAATTACAATGCTAGCTCCTATGTATTATTTTTATATTTATTTTATATTTATATTTTATATTTATGTATTATTCATTAAGTCTGTCAATCTTTTTTTATTTTTCTACATTTTACTCTAATATTAACAATACAATGTAATTCCAGCCTAGCAGAACAGAAAATTAGACAATAACTAGAGATACCACTATATTAAGCAGGCATGTATAGAGTTGTTGGGTTTAGACTGAAGTAATTGGTACTCATGTGTCCAACACCTTCTATAAGCCACCTCAGTCTGACCACTTTCATGCAGGTCTGGAACCACATAACTTCTGGTCTTATTGTTTTACAATTAAAGATCATACAAGATTCAAAATGGTATAGACCTTTGGTTGGCAAATAGATTGCTGTGGAGCAGAACACAGGGTAGACACTGTTTGACTTTACTGTATTATTCACATTACATTACCATTCTCTAGAATGAATCAGTTCTCTGTAAAGATATCATCTTAAACAGGCTAGTTTAGTAGTAAATGAATAGTTCACAAATTGTCTGTATTGTTAAATAATTATGCATTTATTTAGCTGACTTTTTATACAAAGTAACTTAAGTCAATTATATATTAAATTTGTGCTGTGTATGCCTTTTATGAACGTGGAAACACATCTTTTCTTTTTTTCTATACAGACAAACCATAGCTACAGGTAAATAATGTCTGCATTGAAAGCTGAATTTTTGATTCATTTACAATAATTTTAAATGCTCTTCTGCAAGAATGCAAATTATATTCTTGCTGATGTTGCACGAATTGAGAGTTCATGCAAAATATTTACACTTGGGTTCAATTCCGTTGATTCCTAACTATGTTGTGTCCACTATTTTAAAGGCGAATACTTTGTTAACTTATCAGTAGACACAATGTATGCATGTAAAATACATGTCACACAATTGTATGACAGCCTCCAAGTGCTTGCTTAAAAACAACAATCCGCAAACATGCAAACAGTGTTTTAAAAATGGTTATAGTTGGGATTCTGAGAGGGTCAATCAGTAATTCTTTTAGTTCACAGTGTTCTAGTTTGAGCTCTGTAATCCAGAAATTGGTGGTTGGAGTTGGCTCACAAAGCAACAGATCAATTTCTAACTATGAGAGCTATGCAGGACAGGAGTACCTAAGCCACAGGGTATCTTTGGATTGGCACAAAGTTCTTGACCTTCTCAGTGGGAACCACCTCACTCCGCTGATCAATGCTTCTTCTGCACACATCATGGAGGAAGAAATTCTGTCTTTGTACCACCGTGCTGGTATAAGTGGCAATGTTGAGCAGATCAATGATTGACAATTTAAATTTGCAAGGGTAATAAAATGCTGTTATTAAAAAAAATAGTTATTGGACATGTTTTTGTTGTAGATATAGATATAGATTTTTATAGATGTATTTGATATTTTCAAGAAAGCAAAACATTTTACAATAGAGAGAAAAACAATGTGTATGTAAATCAGAGTGTCAACAGCATAGCAGTGAAACCCAAATCCATGATGGCGAATAATCTGACCTAGAGGAAACATGTAGATACTAAACAGTAAAAGTCCCAGCACAGAACCTTGTGGAACACCCTGTGTAAATACAGTAGGCAACCTTAGGTTTAAAACAGGCAAGATTTACAAATTGGCTCCAGTACAGTAGCTGAATGGGAGCCAAACGAATGAAGGGAAGTACCAGTGATCGCTAGATAATTTTCCATGTGATCTGGCAGGATGCTGTGACTGTCAGTATCAACAGCTGCACTTAAGTCCAAAAGGAGAAGAATATTAAGTGACCCAAAGTCAGAAGCCATCAGCAAATCATTAACTATCTTAACAAGGGCTGTTTCTGTACTGTCTCTGTCTAAACCCTGACTGAAAAGGTTCAAAGAGCTCATTAGATGCAAGATGAGATTGTAATTGAGCTGCCACTGCCAGTTCCAGAATTTTTGTTAGAAAAGGCAAATTGGAAATAGGATGGTAGTTAAGTACCTGAGGACCCAGGCCCTGTTTTTTTTTAACAAAGGTGGAAACATTAAGCCTAAAGGAACAAGAGCAGATTTCAGAATCTCACTTGTAAGGTTAGTAATAAATGGACAAAAAGCAGGGATGCTAGATTTTAGTAAGGACCTAGGTCAAAACACAGTTAAAGTAGTAGATATCATTTTAGCTATTTAAACAGCATTATGCAGTGTACTTTAATGAAAAATGCTCAGACCTGTGAGAGTAGAGGCGGGCATACAGTAGTTGTCATGACTGCAATAGGTGAAGTCAGCAAGTAGATTTATTCATCTTATTCATATTGCTATGAGAGAATTGAATGAATGTGTTATTAGCAATATTTATGAAGGTGAACCATGGACCCTTAGGTACAATACAATACAATACACAATTATAATAATTGTGCTAATTTTAAAATACTGTACAATTATTACCTAGTATGCATACTTAAATATCTAAGCCTTTGGTCTCTTACATTTGAACTAAGGCAAGTTTTAAAAAACAGAATATTTTGTGTACATAAATCAAACATTAACTAGCATGTTAAAATGATTTTTTTACTTAAAAAAAATCATTTTTCATGTCTATTAGGGACTGCAGCAGAATTTTAAGTTGCCCACAGTAAAATACAAACATGCAATATATCACAGATATTTCTGATCACCAGAGGAGGCCACACGTTGAAGCCGTTCACAAGAGGAATAAAGAGAGTGTTTCAGATTTCCTGGGGTGTGAGGTATTGAGAGAGGCAGGAGAAATGTTATGCTTTCTCGCGGCAGTATCAAACAGAGGGCCTGCCCTTTAGTGTTGACAGGCGGCCTTGTTAACAGCAAGCAGGTGGAAGGAGCCCAGATGGATTCCTGGCTCCTCCAGAACAATCACTGATGTTTTCATTGGCAGATATGATATTTTCCAGCACATTAGCTGATGGGATGATATGCTATGACAGCTCACAGTAAAGTACCCCTAAGCGCTAAATTACTCCAATTACTTTTGAGTAGAGGTTGTCCATACAAGGGGACAGGCTTGGTGTTCGAGTAGAAATGAAAGCCAATAATCTACACATAAGCAGACCCTAGAGCACCCTCTTACTCTCCTTCACTGATGCTCTTCATAATCCTTAGCATATGGCCTGTGTTTTGACGGGCATGAAATTACATCAAGGTCATTTTTAATAACTGTCGATATTCCCAGAACAGCGGTCAGCCTTATTGACACCTAAGTTAGGAGAGCCTGGGAGTTGTAAAGCAGAGGACAGAGTCTGCCTGGGAGAGCTGATCCACGGGGAGATAGATTATTATTGATATTAGTAAATTGGTATTGATATAGATTTGATGAGCGTTGAGCAGCTGTATAACAGAGAAGCACATGAATGTCAATTGCAGCTCAGAGCTAGTTTTAAATGTGAGCATTGTTTTGTTTTACCATTATGCTTTCATTCCCCCTTTTTTTAGTACTACCTTAGAAATTGAAAAGACAAACTAAAAGCAAAATATTTCAGCATTTTTCCTGGACAGTAAGCTGTACAAAACAAATGTAAGCATAAACTGCTAAAATATTATTACATAAAAATTGTGGGGTTCTTTGGCAAATTGAAATTAAAATATACGAAGTACATCTAAAGTTGTTAGTGCCCTTTGGTCCCTCTGTGTTTTATGTAAATTCAGTTTATGCTTTACCCTGCACAAACTCTTCTATCTTAAGATATTTCTAATAAGAGCAGAACAAAGTATTTGGCTTCACTTTGGAAAATAAAAAAACCCAAAATGTATAAACAGCTTACTTAGGGTGGTTCAGCATTACAAAACCTGTCATTTGCTGTTGCAGGGAAGTGTTACATTAATGTGGCATTATTATGCATTTATAACTTAATAAGTAATATTTATATATATTTATTTTCCACAGCTGTACAAATATGTTATATTTTGGCGAAGAAAAAACAATACTGTACAGATATAAATTATGGTTGTATTTCTTATTAATCTTTTTTACATTATTGTAGAATTCCCTAATTATGGCTGCATAATTTACATCCAGGAAAGTAAATTAGAGCTGTGAGGCAGCACTATGTTCTTGAATCTGTTCCCACATTATTGTAAGAGCAGTCGCTGGCTGTGATGACCAAGTCCTTGTCAATAGCCAGAGGTGGGGCAAAGCCCAGACAGACTGCGATCCTCTCAATCCTACCATCAACACGTTCAAAGTAGAAGTCTGGAAAGCAGGATAATGCTGTATAAGAAAAGGGAATGCGGATACATGACTAAAATCTCCAGGCGGTGTTGCACACATAGTAGCAGTATCCTGATACCAGCTACTATGGTGAAGTCCACCGTGCTTGCACAGCTTGTGGGGTACAATAATAATCTCCAATATGAACAAAAAAGGCCAGGATCACTGAGCTAAAATTCACTACTACTGTCAACACTTGATTTAGCAAATGTCATCATTTAGTAATGTCAAGTAAGAAGGAAAAAAAAAAGAAGAAATTCCTTGGATTTGTTTATTGAGTAGAAGCCCAAGTCTTTTGGAGTGTTACTTCCACATTTTTGAGAGCTGGTATGTGTTAGCCTAAGATTGTATCGAAATTCTCTTTGATTTCTGAGGAGCTTGGCTGCAGCTGCCTCTCTGTACACCTTTCAGTTCAGATTTCACTTTTGCACTGGACCTGACAGTCCCAGCGCAGGGGAGCGGACAAGGCCTGCAGATCTGTCAGCACAAACTCTGCAGCCGAATCCACTCTCTCACTGAAGGGGAGAACAGGACTGGAGAAGGTTTAGAGATTGCTTAAATGTTGACATGTGTTTAGGGTTTACAGTTTAAATGTATTTAAAATATTAAAACAAACTAGTCCTGGTCACAAACTACAATACATCTTGATTTGTGGAATGACAACAAAACAAGAGCTGAGAGCTCTTTGATGAAGTCTTATCTTTTTTTTCCCTTTAAAATGAAAAGAAAATGAAATACATAAATACATTTTTTTCCATTCTAGAATTGATATAAGGTCTTAGTAACAAATTCGTGAAATAAATTAACATTCGTTTTTTTTGTTTAATCTTCTGCCAGTATCTTTCCCTTCCCCTGTTTTTATTATGTCACTTAATGTAAATTTAATTACTGTTTGAAGTCTTATCAGTGTGTGATTTTAGCATTCAGTCTCTTATTCAAATGTCAAACCCAAAAATGATATTTACTGTTGATATAAATATATATATTAAAATATACAAAAATACACATAAATGACGAGGGCATAAAATCTGAATCAAACTAAGAACTGCAGATAACTTGCTTAGGAAAATACTGTAACAATAGATAATACATTTTAAAAAGCTGAGAAAACATAAGATGGTTTCTGAAAAGTGGAATTCAGTTTCCATGTTTATTTCTTTGCTAGATATCCCATATGAAATGTCAATACAATGTTCCTGTCGAAAGCACTACAGTGAAGAAACCTTAAAAATTCTCCATTTTAAACAATAATGCCTATTTCAAGATAATCCTAATAATAATAAGAAGAATATGAATGATAGGAATATATTCAATATATTGTTTAACTGTTTTTTTCATTCAATTTCCTGTTAATTATCTTGATGACAGATATCCTTTTTTGGCTGTAATTTTATTTGCTTGTAAAGAAAAGCAAATTTTGTCTAAAATATTTTTAAAAAATTACAGTATTGAACTGCTCATGTTTGTGAGAGTACACATGTTCTAATACACTGTGTCGCTTTTGAAATGACTCGAAGAAAGAGTTTCTACATCACATTAATAGACAAGAGAGACTAGTTTTCCAACCTAAAAAACAGAATTTCAGTTACAATTTAGACAATTAGTAAAAAGTGTCAAATTTAATTAAAGAAATCGTGCTTTTTAATTTGTGTCACAATGTCAGATAATTTCATTCTGAGAAGATTCAATTATTACTAGGTGCGTGAACATACTGTATGTGCATTTGGAAGTAAGACCGGGGTATTTTTACCTAAAACCCGATTATTTCTAGCTTCGCACTGACCGATGTTCAGAACATCAGCTATTAATTATATTTAAATATTCAAATAAAATCAAATTATAGCAAAATGGTCTCTTTTTATTCTATGTGAATGATCGAAACAGAAATGGAAAAGTAAGACCGTTTAAAATGTATATTTGAATATATTAAGTGACGCGGAATACGTTTAAATTAAGCGTATTTAATTATTTAAACGACCAAACTGTTATAATGTGTAATGTTAGTTATAGCGGCAAAAAAATGTACTATCTAAATTGTAACACAATCGAATCTCTTTCAATTACTGAAAATTGTGTTGCAGAAATGTATGTTCAATTAGTTTGAAAACGGTCATGCTTATGTTTTGACATCATATAAACAGTGTTTTATTCTGCATTTAATTTGAGATTGGGGGTCTTTCATTGAAGGGCAAATTCATCCACCGTGAACTCAAATTTTTATCCAAATGGTTAAGCTTCTGCCTTTCATACCGTTACTGAATAGGTTATGGGAGCCAAGACTGCCATCTAGTGGCACTGAGTATTATTTTAATGTAATTGTTGCTGGTTTGATTCACAGCGTGCATTTTTTACGCGTTACTCGCTGTGAAAGCAATAACATTTGTATGAAACTGAGTAGAAAATAAATGGCCTTTAATGTGCGAGTTTTCCATTATAGTGATTTTAAAGGTTTTTCACAAAGTTTATTGTATGCGTTATACTCCATGTTACATCTACCACATCCTATTTAAGGTGTGAAACGCTGAAAAATAGATTAATATTCGTGATCAAATATATCAATTGCTTTATTTCCAATGAAATGGTATCAATTAACATTAATGACAGTTCAGTTAATTACAGTAGTAAAATGTATTCATCAGCTTAATATTCCTTTTCAAATCTTCAAATCTAAAATCCTTGTCATGGTCCGTGCCTGCTTTCACTGAGCACAGATCAAGAAAAGTATACAGTTGATAACAGCAATAATACTATTTCAGGTATTACTGGTGTAGTTATAGACGAGCATCAGCGCTGATGCATCAATCTCAGTTTCTGAAACAGGAAAATATATTTAAGTGTGCCTTAACCAATTTAATTAAAGAAGAAAATCGAAGAAAACCTATCTACTCTTTGATTTGTGGAAATTTAGCATGATAAGGAGGTTTCATTTAATACACCTCCACTACATTATAATTTACATACCAGCTACATAACAGCATGTACTGTATAACATTATACTGTACATAACAGCCTTAAGAGTGAAAACTGTGATGTTTCAAAAATCTTATAAGAGCACTGCATTCTCCATTGCTTAAAATCCCATAATGCATGTACTGTAGATTCTTGCTTTAACCTAATAAAATTAAATCCTAGGTTCTCAAAACATGATAATTTTAAGGATATCCATGTTTCCTCCACAAGCTTTGTTCCTGGTGTGGACGGCTGCAATTTATTAATTAAAAATTTAGTTGTCTTGTTAGTACACTTTATGACTTGCCAATCGGTTTTAAACTTTTCCACATACTTCCACATATTAGAATCTGCTGTTTTAAAGGGTTGAATTGTAATATGTTTTTTTTAGAAAGACTGTAATATTGAACACATTAAATGATTTTCTTAATTATAAATGTCAATTACTCTGCTACTAATTTTTTGCATGTTGTGCATTTTTTCCTATTGTCTGAGAAGTGCCAATAATTCTGGAATATATAAAAATATTAATATTAATTTTAATACATTTAAGATGTAAGATATGGCAAATTATATATTAAAGTAAATAAAAAGCATAGTAATATTTCTAGAAGATAGAACTTTTATTTGTAACTAAAAGCTTTCCTTAAACAAAATACAAACCTTTCCATGACTGATGTTGCTACTGTATATATGGCCATAAGTGGTTAAGATACTACTTTAATAAGGCTGCCCATTTAATAAAGGAAAGTGATTAATTCAACTTTGGGTCAAATATAATCAAATTTATGGTCATAAAAAGCCAAATTAAAAATTCAGCTTCACTTAGGGCTTTCAGAGAAATGTTAAACATGCATTTACTGTCACTTAATTTCCATTTTAAAAGGGCTTGAACTGAAATGCAATCTTAATGTACCACTAATACTTCAATGGCAGGAAAACATCCATTAGGATCCAATTGGATATTTCCCTCAACTTTCTTAAAGAAGAAAATAAAACTGTATTCCCCAAGCCCCAGGAGAATTCTTAGAGTAAAATAATGAATTTGAAAGGATACAATGGTGTAGCATTTTCTAATAAAAAAAGAAGAACTAGTACTTTAATTCAAATGAGTTGCATTATATTATAACATTAAATAGTAAAAGAAAGAAAATATTTTAACATTCAAATATACTGTATATCAAATACAAATTTACAAATACAGGTAGCTTAGATGAATCAATTAGACACAAAGAAGGATCCAAATATAATTATTCAAATCTGTAAAACCCAACACAAGCTAAATAAACATACTGAACCATGGCCAAATGCATAGCAAAGCTAACAAGTACTACTGTTTTTTTCTAGTATTATTAATTAATACACAATACTTTGGATCCACACCTGAAGTACAGTACATTACACAAGGATGTGATCAGGGTACTTCTCCTGAATTAAATACAGTGATAAAAAGCCAAACTCTTAAAGTTCAGTCTCTTCAGAGTTTTTTTTCCTCTTAGAGTCTGTGACTTGACACAGCAAATATGCCTTCCCTTTACTCAGCGCATGGAAGATAATTACATCTTAATTCATGTGTCACTTTGCATTTATGCAAAATTTAGTGCGGATGTTTATTTAAAGGTGCTACACTTGGATCATTTTTATTGTCTGAGACGGAGGGGAAATGAGTGCACTGACCTTTACTAGGGCCGGCTGTTGAGAAGCCTAAAATACTTTTCGACAAAGTTCTTGCCCTGGAAATATGCTAATTTCACCTGCAATGCCAATTTTCTCTGTCCCCTTTATTTTCCCACAGTCTAAATGCATTCTAATTATAAACTGGGGGATGTGTGTTTAATACACCCTGCAAAGTCCTGTCCAGCAATTTTATGGCCTTGAACTAACACATTTTAATTTCTTGTCTGTGTTCCTAGTTTTCTGTGTTACCTTAGTGCTTAATATTTACACAGATTTTTAATCATTCCATTCCCTCAATTTAATTAAGGCTTGCAATTAATTTGGGGTCTTCAACAGATTTTCAGCTGGGTCTTCAGCAGATTTTCGTCTAATGAAATTTAACATTAATTGATAGATTTTTATGCCTTTCTACAGCAGTGGCCTTTTGTTGTGTTTTGTGAACTTTGTGTTTTCTTTTCTCACTCCCCTTACGTGAATATTGTCCGCTATAGATGAATGCCACAAACACAAACACAAACACAAACACAAACACAGTTAGACCTAGCAATGGGAAAACAAAGGAATTAAATTTGTTATTAAAGTTATTACAGTATTGTCCACCTGTGTTAGCATTGCTACCTTGCAGCACTGGAGCCTTGGGGTTTAATTCTTAGGTTGTTACCTGTGTTCATGTGTTTTTTCTCCCAAACCCAAAGACCTGATCCAGGTCCATTGGCTTCTAGGAAAACTCACACTCCATGGTGAGAGTGTGTGAGTGTCTGTGTCTGTGTGTGCCCTGCAAAGCACTGATATCCTCTCCAGGGTGTATCCTGCCTTTTTACCTGTATATCGAAATTAAAGAGCCTGGTAGGATGGTTGCAGCTTTTACAACACACAATTTACTTTATGTTTGCATCATACTGTATGTGTATGTAACAAAAAACAAAATCTAAAAATACAGACAACGGCCATCCACCATCATGTACTGTATGCCAGGATCAAAACAAATTGTAACTTGTTTTTCACTTCTGGAGACTTACAGTAGTTGACAAATTGCAAAAGTATTTCATAGTTAATTTGTATAAAGCTAAGATATTTTGAATCCTGTTGGCAATATACCTTTATTTCACTGAGTGAACACAAACAGCTATCGTCCCTTCTTTTTTTCCCTTACAAATACAAATACTGTACACTCCAGTCTCAGTCTGATTTTTCAGCATTCTTAAAATTGCATTTTGAAATACTTTATTAATATTGACTCCAATTAAATTAAATTTTGTCACATTTGTCTTCCTATTGGGTTTAGAAAGAAGGTTTGGTTTTAATCCACAATTTCTGACATTCTAACTTCATATGGAATATATAAGAATTTATTAGTATGTGAGTGAGTAAAGGTCTACAACAGATCGGCGTACGGTAGATGTGACATTGTAATAATGATTGTTTCTGTCTGGATGTGATGTTTCCCTGTTCTGTATAGGGTAGTATCTTGTGATACTAACTTTATACTGCAGTGTACTCTGAGGTATCTTATTGTTCTTCTGCAAACAAAAGGCTGCTAAACTACAAACTACAGCTGTTCTTACTTAAAAGTAACACAACTTAAACTTGTCGTTCAGTCAAACGACTACAAGCGAGTAGTAGTCTTATGACTTAGGGACATTGTTCATAATTATGATAATCTAAAGAACAGTAAATAATGTGTGTATTTTATTTCTTTTGTCAGAACCAATGAAAAATACAAGCAAGCAGTTTAGCTCATAAACCTATCCCATCAGGAGCAACCACCTTTATCAAATTAATATTGATGCTTGGCCCCGGAATTCAGGCTTTCCACAGATAAAGGGTGCTTTTTGAAACAAGCGAGGCAATATTCGCTTTACTGTATAACACTTATTATTATATTTAATACATACTGTATAACACTTAAAAAAAAATTCAAGTGAACTGGAGACAATTATTTAAAATAAATACTTCCGCACCCTGAGATCAAGAGATAAGACAAACATTTCCAGATAAAACTTTATTCAATGTTATATCTATTTCAAACACAGTAATACATTTATTGTTACGCTTATCAGTAAACCTGTCACTTAATATTTTCAATTGAAAATATTTATCACCATGCTCATCTTCATGAGTAATGAAGCGAGTGAGAGTGGTGTCTCTCAACATGAATGAGAGTGGTGTCTCTCACCATGGTCTCTTGGTTCACTTGGAGTGTTTTAGTTATTTTACCTACTACCCTTTTTTCTATGAAGGGCGGTATTCTGCACAGGCAGAGACACAGAGGACCAAAAGTTAGATTCAGCTGAAATTGAGGGGATAGCACTCACAAAGAGGAGACACAGGCACTCTGTAGTAGTGTCTTTAACAATAGGTATTCAGGTCATTTTTACCAGGAATCGTGGATACAATTTAAAGAAAGAACATTCAATTAAACCCAATGTACCTGTAGAAGAAAATAGTCTGTATGAAAAAGTCACAGTTTCAAGTGTGAGGTAGAGACTAGTGATGACTCATCTGCAGGTGTTCAACTGTCCTGCAGTGTACATATTTTCTCCATTTCATGTACATATTTTTCTCCATTTCATATACAGTAGATAAACAAAGTATATAAAGATCCACTCATTTATGAATGTTTACTGAAAACTGGAGGAAGAAACAGCAGGTGTAACTCTAAGTATGACAGGTGGGTTATACAGTATGTGGTGATTGTTTTATCTTACAGAATGTCTTTAAAAGCTAATCAGGTCATCAGTAAAGTAATACCACAAATTTAAAAATGAATAATATTCAAACCTTGAAATTACTGTCTCTAATCCAAAACTAATTCTCTTGTAGGGATACTGTACACTATGTCAAGTGTTGCTGTAAATACACGTTTGCTTCAGAGAAGCACACATTTGCTTCAGAGAAGCACACGTTTGCTTCAGGAACTGGACTCAAAGTAAGTTAATACAAACTGCTTGATTCTTTTAATTCCCTGACATAAAAGAATCTTTTAACACACAATACCCATTTACAAAAACTCATGAAAGTGTGGTGTAATATCCATATGTTTTTTTCTTTTATAAGCATTTAAGCAAAAAGTTAAGCGCAAAATATGTCTATTGTCATAACAGGGGTAGAATAGCATTTTTTTACACTTGAAAATACAATCAAAGTCACAAGGTAAAAAGATGAGCTTCTTCAGCAAGCAAGTTCTGAAATTCCCAGTTTTGTATGACTTGTCAAGATGCACAAATTACTTGCAGACAGACTCAAGTAGGAGTATTTGTTTGCGTTGTGAGCTCATATCACCTTCAGGACAGTGTTCCGGTTATAAAAAATCTATTCCTCTGAAGCTATCACATCTTAGTCTGATGCACAAGCTGTAATGTGAGGCCTTGAAATGTTTTAACCAGGCTAGGCAGGCTGTAGCTAAGGAATATAACTTTCCATGAGGTTG
>NC_142717.1:28848592-28853592 GCF_055471065.1 Atractosteus spatula | reverse complement strand
TTTTGATAGATGTAGATTATACTCAAAGGTCAACATCCAGTAGCATGCTCTTTCCAACAGCGCCCCTTTATTGATATGACAAAAAGCTAAAAAATTGATGGTGGAAACATTTCATACAGTGAAACAAGATATTCTCATTAAAGAATAAATTAACAGAGCTAAATTATACAATCGTGCAAATATGGTATTTTAAAAATTCTATTCTTATATATTCACAAGGTAAATGTGTACATTTCATCCAGTTATTCCAAAAATGTTTTACACATACTGTACAAGCTGTCTTAAGAACATCATAATTAAAGTCCTTATCTCTTCTATTATTCCTTTCATAACCTGTGTCAACAAATTCAAAATCAGTTTTTGAGCTTAATGTGAACCTTTGCTATTGGGGGCTAACCACAGTTGACAAACAGATCAGCTTGTCAGGATAAGAAGTAAGCGAATATTCAGCTTCTGTCAACAAGAGACTTTATTGCTTTGAAGTAATAAATCATAAAACTGTTCTATTCTTAAACATTTTAGATAAGGGAGTTGAGAATCAAATCAATTTAAGTTTCCTTTCATAGGTCCCAATCTTTCTAACCAGGGACAAACAGGCTGTCCTTGTCAAATCATTTTAACGTGAACGAACTGTAAATGCATTATCTCACAAGGAATCCTTCCCCCAGTGTCCCCTCTTCCCTTGTGATGTCCGAGCACTTTTAAGTATCAAAAGGCAGAGCACAGTCATCTGAGCATCTTTCTAGAATACCTGTGCATATATTCATACAGAAATACAGAACCATGCATCAGTTTGTTGCAAATGTTATGTATGCAAGTGTACCAAAGGATGGAATAAATATAAAACAGTCCTGCAGCCCTGCATTGTACCCTCTCAGACTAACATTGGACATTCAAAACCTACCTTGGACAGGAAAGAAACAATGTATTGGATTCGCCAAGTAGACATTTTTCCCATTTGTTCATTGCCCTCCTCCTTTATGTATTGTAATAATTTGTAAAAAAAAATAACAGTCAAGATAATTCTGGGATCTTAAACTATCCCCTGTGAAGTCTTTAATTTGTGCAATCTCTGGGTGTGTGTTTTTTTTTGTGATACAGCAGGAACAAAATGGGAACAATACATCCTGATGAGAGTATAGGGTGTTATTAAAATATGTAATTTGTACTTCTAAGGAAGCTCACTTCCTTAGTCCTGGACACGGTGCCACCCTTTCAGCACAGTCACAGTCTGGTAGAAGATTAATATTTCAGAACTTGTCATGGGCAGTTTCACTTGACTCTGTCACTGCCTGTGTCTGACAAGCTATTCATCATGCTGCTAAGTGTCAGCATTAAATTATCCCTGCTGTTATGACAGCAACATTATTCATCAGGATTACTGCCTCCGAACAAGCCTGCTTACAGCTGTTACCATCTTCTGTTCTTTATCGATCTCTGTTCTTTCTATTACTAAAAGAGGCTATCTACATGAAAATTCACACCTTGCATGTTGATGCCTGGGTCCAGTGTTCTGAGGGAAGAAGAGATAAAGAAGTACTGTACAGACTCTCTAGAGGATAAATGTGTAATGAAGTTGTGGATGGAAATTGTATGCAGCCCGAAGGGCAGTGAAGTGTGGTAGCTAAATTATTTTTTCAGACACAAGCAAATAATCTGCTTCTGCTATTATGAGAACTCAATGCATTTTATTGCTCAATGCATGAAATTGCTATACTTCAGAACAGCATAATCCCTTTTTAAAATATGCCTCGACATATTGATTTACCTGCTCTATATACACTTATATTTTCTTCTCAATTAAGCAAATTCCCATTTTCTTATTAGCTTGAGGATTACATACACTGTATCAATGTTAAAAACACACTGCATAAATAAATGATAGAAATGTAATCTAGAGATGTTAACGATGTATCACCACTGTTTTCTACACATAGAATTTAGTCTTTAAAGTGTCTGTATCTGCACTTTGACACTTATGTTCTGAAGTAAAAAGCTAATATTACAACATAATTTAAACAAAAATATAAGATACTTGCAACCGTGAACGTAATAAAATGCAAGTCTGCCATAAAGAAATGTTAACATAAACGCCTTTTCTCAATTTCCCTGTTCAACACGTTGAAGTGAGAAATTCAGCACCCTGTTTTGTTTCTGATGCATCAGATTCACCTGTGTGGCTCCCACTAGCTTTTTACTGCTCCATCACATAGTTTACCTACTTTTCAGATGTAGCCGTATTTGCTAAAATATCTTATTCCAAGTGTCACATTCTATAATTTGAAGCATCAAAACAGATCTTAAAATTCCTCATTTATTAGTTTATTACTTCTTTTTAAGTAATGTTAACAAAGGTGTTTAAGTTTGCACTGTACTGTATGTCCAAGACGCACCAAGGGCAACTGAAGGAGCGTTTTCAGCACAGCTGAATTAGGAGTAGTAACTGCCACCCAAGGAGGCTACTAACTGCATGTTGAGGCAAATAAAGGCAAGTAAGTATTCTAGAGGCACTTTTGCCTGTTTGCCTCAAAATAAAACAGCCAGGATGCCCTTTTTTTACAGGCATTTTAAAATACTTTGATTTCAGCGGCATTACCTAAGCTCAAGCGTGAAAGATTGCTTTCTAGGTGTTAGGCTTAAATGTATCTTCAGTACTTAGAGCCCTCATCTTATTTCAAAACAAACATTGAAAGCAAGTACGAGGGTGCCTGTGTGATTAGTATTAAACACATTGCCCCCACACTGTTTCATACAAATCAAAAGATTTAAAGCATTAAAGAGGGCTTGTGTAAAATGCTGCAAAATACAAAAAAAAACTGTGTGAAGTATGAAAAATAAAATAGCTGCAACGTGGCATTCTTTTTTTCTTCTTTCATCTTCATCAATATCAGGAGGTCCAGATTTTGCTATTCCAAAGCCATGTGAAATCACCATTCAGAATGCCATAGACATAATCCTGTGCAGTGTATGGAGTAATTCCTATGACACAGGCAGGCTGTACAGATATTAGGTTGAGCAACCAGAAGGAACACAACAGCTGATCAACACATGGTCCTTAAGAGGATTCATGTTCAGGAATTATCTCTCTTTGCATGTGGAACTCCCCAGGGGTGGGTTGGACTGTGACACTGCCTGAACCCAGCTGCATTCAGACTGCTTTTGGAAGAAATGAGGCACCTTTATATTACTGGAACCATTTCAAAGCTGCTCATTGCCCTGGAATACAAGGGGAAAAGAACTGCTCAGGATCCTCCTTAATTCTGAGTATGATTCATCACTGGCTGGGTTGCTTTGGACCTTGGCATAACTGTGTCTTTGCATCTAATCACTGAAAAATCAGCAGAGCTTTAAATAGTTGATTTTTTACAATATGCAGATACTGTAGCTGTGCCACATTTACACTTTGCCTATGTTGTTTGCCTTAGCAAAGTTACAGGTCATTTTTACATGCTTTACCATTCTTTTCTGTCCTTTATCACTGTTACTGCACTTCACTGCATATGCCTCCACTTGGTCTATGGTATATTGTACCACAATTTCAAACCTTATTTGAGGCATTTCACATTACACACACATAAGGATACCGATGGAGAGACATTGAACATAATGCTCTGAATAGTCTATTAATATTTAAATATCTGTAAATAAAATAACTTATGATCTGTCATGTGCAGAAAAAAACAAAAACAATACACTGTTTTTGTATACTGTCTGAAAAGTCCCGGTTAATTAACCCCCCTTTTTTAGAAATGATTGTAATGCAAAAAGGTGACAGACGGGAAACAAAGTCAATGCCTTTGCATATCCTCTGCAAGATTTCTAGTTTAAACCCCTTAGTGTTACAGCTTTCCCCTAGATATGACCTGTCAAAGCCACCGGACATAGAGTTCAAGTAGGGAGTTCAATCCTTTCTTTATTCAAGGGCTTCCTTTGAGCAAAGACTGGCAGCTTTATCATCCACCAGGGACAATTCTACATCAAATGTTGAGTGCATTTTGCCCCTGCATTGTAACCTATTCATTTAAGTAACTGATGTTCACCCCTTTATTTATTTGTAAGCCACATGTGCCAATATAACATTGAATTAAAAAGCTATTTCACAGTGTGTTAAAAGTCCCTTTAAAACCAGATCACGTGTTCACTCACTAGAGCTTACAAGCAATAAACTCAAGGAGCTATCTTCAATGTTTATTTATTTTACAGTGGAACAGAGAAGAGTAGAGAAACGAAGCACTGAAGGTTTCAACTTCAACAAGCGAAGCATCATTTCCCATTGAATAGGCAATAATTAATATTTTCAGACTGTTTTTCAGAACAAATCTTTTCAAGTCACAGAAATAATTGCACATGTCCATCTATCCAATAATGACAGATCAAGATGTGCTGTATATGGAGATGTGATCTAATCTATAAAGTATATACATGTATATATTACTTACAAACCAAATTTGTTGCAAAATAAGGTTCAATGTGGAACACAGTGGCACAGTGATCAGCATGGCAGCCTTGCAGTGCTGAGGCCCTGGGTTCAATTCCTAGGGTGCTATCCATATGGAGTTTGTAATATTCTCCCTGTATTCATGTGGGTTTCCTCCCACAGTCCAAAGACGTGGCAGGTTAAGTGGCTTCTGTAAAATTGTCCTTGCTTTGAATATGTCCTCTACAATGTACAGACATCTTGTCTAGAGTGAATCCCACCTTGCACCCAATGCTTTCTGGAGTAGGCTCTGGGCAACAATGACCCTGAATAAGATAAGTGATTGTTGAAAGTGAGCAATGTAAATATGGTTTAAACTGGTTTTGATGTTCGGGATACAGTACATGGCAGTTATTGGTGATGTGTGGAGAACACCTGAGGTCTTCTGGAATGCGACTGGAAGTAAGAAAGGACAGTACCTCTTTAATCACTGTAACAGATGTATCGCATGCTAGAAAATGTTCTTCTGAAGAGATTTAAGACTCTTGTAATTTGTAAAAGAGACAAGACAAGTAATACATGT
>NC_142717.1:27731092-27763592 GCF_055471065.1 Atractosteus spatula | reverse complement strand
ATAGTGACGGGGACACTATACTGTAAAAAGGCACCGTGCTTCAGATGAGACGTAAAACCAAGGTCCTGACTCTTTGTGGCCATTAGAAATCCCAGGGCGTTTCCTCAAAAGAGTAGGGGTGTAACCTCGGTGTCCTGGCCAAATATCCCATTGTCCCTTACCAATCATGGCCTCCTAATAATCCCCGTCTCTGAATTGGCTTCATTACTCTGTTCTCCTCCCCACTGATAGCTGATGTGTGGTGAGCGTTCTGGCGCACTATGGCTGCCGTCGCACCATCCAGGTGGATGCTGCACATTGGTGGTGGTGGAGGGGAGTCCCCATTACCAGTAAAGCGCTTTGAGTGGAGTGTCCAGAAAAGCACTATATAAGTAATTATTATTATTAAATGTATTATGGCACCATAGTAATTATGTGTAATTGCAACAGTAAATAACATTCAGATATAAAAAAGCAATAATAACAATAATTATTATGTTTATGATTGTTTTTGCATGTTTAAAAAGTATAGCAGTTTGCCTGCCTACTGAATATTTGAAATGTGTAAAATTAAGCTGAGAAATGTACACTGTGCCAATGCTGTATTTACTGCAGCATGTAACTACTAAAAAGTACAACAGAAACATAAGGAAAGGCAAATGCCTGCAGTAAATAATACATTCAATCAACGCACATGACAAACGCAGTTCTCAAAGACTGTTTTCCACTGGGTAGAAACAAGGCGCCTCTGGCCAAACACAGATGCAATCCACACTGGGCTCAGAGCTCTGCAGGTGGTCAGTGAATTTAAGGTTTGATTTAATCATGGTCAATCTTTTTTTTCCAATTTCTGGAAAAAATGCACAGAGCAACAAAAGTGGCTAGCTATGTCTCAATATGCAAGCTTCAGCCGACTTGTGCACTTTATATGTTTGTTTCTGGTATGTCTTTGGTGAGAAGAGTAATTAAATTGGGAAAAAATAAGGTGCTCGTGCAGGAAAACTCTAAGGGTTTTTAATGTAAATAAATGAGCCACATTTAAAATTGGTTCACTTTCAGTTGATTTCTGGACTTTATTCTGATTTACATGAATTGTTTTGAGAAAAAGGACAATTGTGACCGAAAAGGTAATCGTCTAACACAAGCAATGTCATTATTAACGTATGTGCAGTAAACAATATAAACTGACATAAATGAAACGAAAATGTTATCATTTCATAAAAAACAATGATGAAATCAATTCTCTTTACAACGTTCCTTCAAGCATGATACTGTACCGAGATTGATCAGCACAATCTTGTTCATACTTTATGATGTGCACTTAACAAGAGTTTGAAAAAGTTTCTATACACAGCAGACGGAGAGAAAAGGATTATAGGATTATCCAGTCCCAAGTTTTTTTTTTCCTTCAGGGTTAGGAGCTGCTTCCAGTAGTTTTCCTCACAATTGGCTCAATATATTTTGGGATTTCTGAAAGAGGAAGGGGACGGTCTCCCCAGAGCTGTCATGTATGACACAATGAATCAGGAACATCGAGACACATCTGGCAGCACAAACCCCAGCAGGTAAAACTTCGCAGCTACAAAAAGAGCGGCCTGTCACACACGTCCATAAAGAGGGCTGCACAAAACTCAGAAGTAAGCAAAAAACAGCCCCCATTTCTCTAACAACGCCACTGAATGAGTCTGGTTCCAGGCCCTTTTCTTCACTTTATGCCCCAGTGTAAAGCTCAGATTACTGAAGCAAGGACTGGCAAGGGATTAAAAACAAACCCCAAAGATTTAAAGTGAAACATACAAAGCAAAAAACTTTCATCTGCAACACAGTCTAAAAGTCAGTTTTCTTTGAAGAATCTCACATTTATAACCAGATATCCCAGGTATTTTCAAGACGATTTCCCTAAAAGGAAAGAGTTTAAAAAAATGCTCCAAATAAATTTGACATTATCTATAAATGGTAAGACACCTACTCTCTATCAGTCATAAGATACAATGTTTTTTTTTACATCAAAATAAGAAAGGGCATTGTAATGACACTCATTCCATGAGAGTATCGGAATTCTCGTGGGTTGCTATGCTGTCTCCTGAGTCACAGCAGATATTACATGTGATTGATTTTGTCTTCATTCACAGGCAGATTTATGACCCTTGGTACATGAGTTAAAATATCAAAGCTATTGCTGAGATGCTGGAGGTGATATTTTTAGGCAACAGCACAGTGGACAGCAATGGCAAGTAGTGAGCCTGACTCTCTGAGGTGCTCTGAAAGCCTTTAAATGATAAAGACCTGGAGCAACATAGCTACGGTACCGGTACTGTGCAGTCCTGCAGGTGGACACATTGACACGGACAGAGGCACACTCTCATTGCAGCTATAGAAATACAGAAACAGTGAGACACACTCTCACTGGGGCTAAACACTAGCTAAAACAGAGACACACTCTCACTGGAACTGGAGGCACAACGACACAGAGTTATACTCACTAGCTTGACCATATAGATCTCTGTTCTTATGTAATCAATTCTGTTTCTAACACATCAGCAATCCCTGTAATTCACTGCTTCAAACTAGAAATGACTTACATTACTACACAGGATTATTGTTATAAACCGTACTTAATTATTGTAGCTGTTTTTAAATGTACTTTTAGAAGGTACACTAGGTTGTAATGCCTGTGCAAACTGTGTGTAAAAACAAAATGTGAACTTTGTATCTTAATTTATTTTTACCCCATATAAAATGTTCTTGTCTGCTTACATGTACAGTATTTAAAAAGTGTTTTTGGTGATTTTTCCTCAATACTTTTCTTTAAAATACAACTCCAAATAGTGACTTGCTGTTGAGTTATTACCAACCGTTACCACTCACCAGAGACTTTCATACTCGAGTCTGCGCCGATCTGAAAACTGTGAAGTGTGGCTCATTTCGGTCAACGTATTTTGAAATGCAGAGAGCCCAGTGCAATGTGTGAAGCTGGCACAGCACCAGTCTTCAGACATTGTACCAAGAGGACGAGCCTGTCAGTGCTGCATTGTGCACTGCATTCTTCCTCAAAGGAACAAGCCTTTTATAATAGATTTGAAAAGAAAAGTACAGTTAACATTAGGGATCACATACACCCAGTGAATGAGCTGAGTGGGAAATTATTACAGAGTTTGAAAAGTACTTATTAACTAAACTGAGTAACAAATGCACAGAGAGATATTATCACGTCTCTATATCTCCCTGGCAGCCCTTCGCGCATTTCACCTTTCAACAGCATGACAGGGATGTTATTTCTGAGATATATTCCCATATCTGTTTATTTCCGTAAGTATTTATTGAGCAGCTTGCCTCCAACTAGAAGAAATAAATAAACCGAATGAACAGATGCTATCTTTTATTGTAAACATTATGCATAACACTCTTGTTTTATGAGTTAAGCAGGCAATTGTTTATCTAACATATAAGCATGCAATTTTAATGGCTCCAGAGTTTATACATCTGATGCCTTTAGTTAATACAAATCCTCTTTTTTTTCTGAACAATCAATATGCTGCATGTAGAAACAAGCTGAGCTTTAATAAATTGTAGGAGATCAGATAGCATTCTTTGATCCTGCTTCTGGGAGTCAGATCTTTTTATACCACAGTCTAACACATGCATATGCATACTTCATCTTCAGCAAGAAAGCAAAAGAAAAAACTAAACAAAAACATTTTCTGTGTTCAAAGCTGACGCCTGTTAAATAAAAATTGCTGCTGCACTTTATTATTGCTGTTTTTATCACATTTGCATTCAAACAAGCAAATTAACAGTTGTACCAAGCATCTTAATTAAAACTACAAAGCAAACCTATTGAAATTCAGACCAGTTTCCCTATCTTGGATTGAGAGCAATAATTCTGCAGGTTGTCATTTGACTGGCAGTGCCAGTTGTGACAGCAGACACACAAATTCTGGAATAAGCAGGGAATGCAAGCCTGTACAGTATATCTACCACCACAGCACAGACCTCTGCATTACTTCTGAGTGCCTGCAACCCGTCTGTATGACATACCGAATCAGGTAAGAGCTCTCAGAAATCTGCAGTGGGCAAAAATACTCACTTAATTTGACGAAATCCTGCAGGGGGAAATGTTACTCCCTTTGTCCGTCCACATCTACTGTCTGAAACAGGAGCTGAACTGTGGGTTGTGCACACAAACATAAATCCACTGCAAGGTTGCATGCTTTTGAACTGACTTTCTTTAAAAATGAGGATCATTCTTCCAGCTTTATATCAGTAAATTGGGAATTTCTAATTGTCATTCAACTAAACATAATACTGCCACCACTTAACAAGTTGAAATAACACCTGCACCTCAACGTTTGTTGGCTCACAGTGTCTCAATGGATATTTTAGGATATAGTGGACATGATAAACAAAGACCACTGAAATTGCCAGGATAGCCAATTGTAAACTGCCTACAACTTGCCAGACCAATTCGATTAGGTTTTATACTTGAAAAACCCATGGCACTACAGATTTCACTCACTTACAATGCTGTTAGAAAAACAGGAAATGTGATTCACTAACATTAATTTCTCATAGCCTTATTCCATCAACTTTCAGAAGCCAAGCAAGTCTGGGCCTTGGCAGTACTAGAATCAGAGCTCGCAGAGGGAAATCAGGTTGCTGCTGTAAATGGTCTTGGTGGAACAGTAGGTGGCCCTCTTCTCTTGAGACCAGGATTTCCAAACCAATATTGGAGACATCGATCAGACAACACAAGTCCTGTCTACTTTGCCTTTAAAGATCCAAAAGTGTTGCTGTGGGCTGAGGCACACTGGCCTACATTAATCTCCCACCGTAATTCACCTGGCAAAAGATTTTTTAACCTCTCTACCTGATCTGCTGCTCTGCTGATCTGTTGGGACTGCTGGTACAAGATGTAACCCTGGGTGCAGCACTTTAAGTGGGTCCCCTCCTATATGTAAAAACCTCTGAAATTATCATCTATTGTTTTTGTTTGGATTAATATTATATTGTTTCCCTGTTTTCTCAAAGCAACGGTAACTGGAGTTCAATGATCAGAACAGTTCAACAACAAACATTATATTTGCAACTTTTTACAGCAAACAAACCAAAACTGCTAAACTCCCTGCAATGGACCAGAGACCGCAGTGTCACCTAAAGCAGTCAACTACTCCCTGGGGCCCAGAGCTCCACCACAGATAACTTTTCCAGAAGATCCAGGTGTTAGCTGTCCTGGGCACAGGGCTCCTGTCTGTGGAAGCAGTGACTTCTATATGTTGGACACATACTGTACTTATAGTAGAAAATTGTAAGCTCATGAATTACCCTGAATGGGGAGCAGTAGCCTATGGGAAGTATAGTCCAATGTGATCAGTCACATTTTGCAGTCTAAGGTATAAGACCACTGACATCTCCTTCTGGTCAAATGCTAAATTAGCTTACAGCTTGACAATGACAATAGCCAACAGGGTTATGATTACTAGGGATAACAGACAGGAATGCTTAGACTTTTTAGTAAAATATCACCTTTTTCATGACCTCTTACCTTATCTAAATAAAAAAATCTTCTCAACTCTTTATGGAACACATTAAAAAACGCTGTGACCTTCTATCTCTCCGAAACTTCATACCATTCATAGTTACTACAGGTTGTATACAAGCACCCTTATATGCTCTGTCCAAAAATAATATGTCTGATGACCTCTGACCAATTCTTAAGAGAAATGCAAAACTGACTTATAGCTCCTCAGAGAGTGCAGATAGGGTCACAGTTATTCCAAAACACATACAAGCAAACATGTATTCTTGATCGAAACAGGTTCTTGTCTATGAAAAGCGATATGTCGGCTTGGCCCCTGGTGATCACTTCTTGCATTTACCGTATTATTTCTATTGATCTCAAAGATTTGTTGGTTCTGTCTATGATTTAATTTTACTTACCAATCTACTTATTTACCTGCATAAATCTGAGGTCAGTCTGTAATAAGTACAAATTCTTTGGTATGATAAAACTGGATGTTATTTATAGGGATACAATTTCTCAGGAATATACATGAGTATCTTTAGTGTCATCATGTATTATTGCTGTACCAATAAGAGAGTAGTATACTATCAAGATCTGGTATGCATGTACTGTACTATACCTGGTGTACCAAAATGTAACACTGTCAAAAAATGGTAAGGTGCTGAATCACAACGTGATGGCCCAGGCTCTCAAAAGTATGTAACTGTTTAATATCTTGTATTACACCAAACAGTTGAGGAAGGCAGGCAGCTTCTTCCAGTGGGCTGACGCATTATAGTAGGAAATGAAGACTGAGTATGCGGGCTACAGTAATGTGAAAGTACACCCCCTAGGGTTTTACATATTAAGATATATCTGACCTTCACCTATACCTAACAGTAGATAAGTCGAACCTCATGTGACAGATGACATATACAAATTTTACTTTTTCATTATTTAACATTATTTAAAACAACAAGGTGTTTGGTTTTTGTCAAAGATGTAATTTTGCATTATGGCCAAACAACTGCACTGTGGCGTCATCTGTCTAGAGGATATTGTTACAGAGATCTTGTGATTCATTCAGGTACTGTTTTGCTAACCTAAGCCACGCAGCAATGTTCTTTTTGGAGAGAAGGGGTTGTCTCCTGGCTACCCTTTAACATAATCCATTCTTGATCTGTTTTTTCCTAATGGTAGAATTATGAACTCTAACATTCCCATATTGACAGAGGCCTGTCGATCCCTGAATGTAGCTTTGGGGTTCTTTGTGATCTCTATGAGCGTCATATAATCTGATCTTTGGGTGAATGTTCTGGGACACCCACTCCTGGGTAGATTAGCAACCATCTTGAACTTTCTCCATTTGTCACTTTATCACTACACAATGATGCACTTCATTTTGTTTGGAAATGGCTTTATAACCCATTCCACACTGATGAGCACAGATTCTTTCTCTGAGACCATCACAGATATCTTAGGCATGATGTGTTACCACAATCCTGAATGTTCCAGACCAAATTGACAAAGAATCTGATTTTATATAGAGGTTGAAGTACCCCTGATGATCAACTACTCGTATGCACCTGTTTAGCAGCACCGGATTCTAATTACCTTCTTAACTGATATGGAGACAGTAAGGGTGCACTTACTTTTTCACACAAGGTGTCTGAATGTTGGCAGAAATAATGATAATGATAAGAAATAATGATAAAGTTAAATTTGTGTGTGTCATTTGTCACATGAGATTAGATGCATCTACTGCTAGAACCTGTTAGGAGTAGGTGAAGGTCAATTACTGTATGTCTTATAATACGTAAGACCATAGAATCTTGCAAGGGTGTACTTTGTTTTTCACATCACTGTATTTATGCTATGACATGATAAACCTGGGAGGTGTGAAAAAGCAAGAGCAATGGTAAGATGATGTTTATGTTTCTGGGATGCAAATTGGCTTGTGCTGTAACTCTGTAACTCAATTCTCTTTCAGAATAAGAGAATGTCCAGAAGCAGCTTGTTGGATGTCGGAATGGGGGAAACTCCAAGCACAATGTGCCAATGCCGAGAAAAGAAGAAAGATTTCACTCCAGACATAACAAACTGCAACAGATGCCTCTTATTCATTAAAAGCCTAATCTGGGCAATGCTCATGCGATGTACATTTACTGTAATTCCTTACTTGTCTGTCTTGCATGATTTCTGTTAGTCTCTATTTTTTTCACTGCTTTCGTGCCAGGCTAATTGACTACCACAGAAATACAGCTGCTCAAAGGCCTTCTCAGAATTCATTGGATTTTCACACTAAGTGAAATACCTACTTGCCAGCACATTTCTGAGCTGAAGAACTGCAGGAGAAGAACTCATACTCAAAGGTGCTTTGGAACGTCCAGAGGATAATGAAAGAAGCAAGCCCCTGAGGTCACTGTTGGCATTAAGCTTCAGCCTAACAACTAAAAGAAGAGTTTAATGGCTCTGAATTATTCTCTCTCACATTCCCTTTCATTAGATTCTCACTGCAGCCCTTTATTTCTCTTCAACAACACAGTCTTCATTTAAATATTTTACAGTTCTAACTCCAAAATGTTTAAATATTATCTCAGTTTCATCATGTGTGTACATACCTACCCCTGCCTGTTACTATGTGCAAACTCAAATAAGAGTTGTGAGAGTCTAACAAGCTGCCCCACAATGTTGTTAAAGCTGACACCCTGACTTTCGTCAAGAAATGGCTGGATGAGATCCTGGGATCAATTAGCTACTGAAAATGTTTAAGCGAACTAGATGAGCCAATTTCTTCCCGAGGTAGAAACCATTAGAATTCTTATGTTTTTGTATGCAAATCAATCTCTGCTGAAACATGTGCCCATCAAAAAAATGGGTAAACCAGGTTAATCAATCATGTCCTCCTCACTGTACATCTAGACAAAACACTATAGGAGAAAAGAAGTGACACATAATACTCTGAACCATGTGCACTCACTAGAATGTGCTTCAAGTGATTTGTTCAAAAGGTGGTAATATATTTATAAATGCACTTTAACCTACTAGTATGAGCAAAACAAAGCTAAATAAAACAAAATACAGTAATGATTATTTTTAGTTTGTGTTTATTTTTAAGGGAGATTTATGAGTTGTGTAAGTAAAAGTTGCAAAGGACACTGTCATGAGAGTATCATTGCACATTATTAGCCTGAATGTACTGTATAAAGTACTCACAGATGCTTAGAGTTTCTTTGTATCCATCCACACATGCTCACGCATATATTACTCGCGTACAATGCATCTTACACGTTGACTGGAATTTTGTGTGTCAAAGCAATTTGCATTTTGCACTCATGATTGTTTTAATGATTTGAATTCCAACATTAAATGCCCGTGCTCTTACAATTCCTGCCTTGTCTTGCCTGTTAACACAGCTGTACTCAGTGGAACTTAAACAGCACTACAAAGTGGTACAGTGCAGCATAATACAATGCAAACTGGCTTTTATGTTGCAACCTTTATGCTGAGGCATACTTTACATTACAAACAAAGCCCTAGAGTAAAGTTCACTCCAGATTATTATTACACAACATCGCATTTCAAACAAGATGTGTCAAGTTTCAGTTTTAAACAAGCTGGGCCTTCCCCATTCCCAGAGCAAACTGGGAAAACATTCCATAGGTGAAGAGAAAAGTGGCTGAAAGCTCTAGATCCAGCAGACTGCGGTCAGTGCCTTGGAAAATTCTAGAAAGTTGCACGCTTGCTACTTGCTACTTGCTAGTCACATGCTATACTTCCGGGGATTTAGGATACAGCCACACACTGTTCCCTCTGCTGCACTAGCTGGATAGTTTTGTGGCTCCAGGGAGAAAAAAAATCTCACCTGGTTTCCTGGAGCTGAGGACTGTGGCTATGGAAATATGGGGCATGTCTGTGGCCATCTGACACATGCAGCATGATCTGATGAGAAGGCAGGTACTTCTTAGACAAGATCCAAACTGCGGTACAGCAGTCTTCCACAACCTCCAGAACCCACACTTTTATCAATGCTTCTAAAGTCTCATTATACAGCAAGTTGGGCCACTTCAGGATCTAGAAGCCACAAGTTCTATTGCAGAATGTACTGATGAAGCAGAGCCCATGATGTATTCAGTATTATTTCAACTACATATATCTTTGAGAGCATTCTTTCTCTCAAGATAACAAGACATAGCCAGGACCCAGTTTTAAATTATAAAAGAATATGCACCAGGCTGAAATGGATCAAGCTTCTATGCAACTGAAGACATCTATTTCCCTGTACATGGTAAAAAATAGGTTCCTGATTATAATGTGACTATGACCAGACCTGGGCTGCTATCTGTGAGGAGTCTGTATGTCCTCCCCATGTTTGGTAGGTTTTCACCAGGTGGTCCAGTTTCCTCCTACACTCTAAAGACATACTCGTAGGTTAATTGGCTGGTGTGAGATCCTGGGATCAATTAGCTACTGAAAATGTTTAAACGAACTAGATGAGCCAATTTCTTCTCTAGCTAGAAACCATTAGAATTCTTATGTTTTTGTACGCAAATCAATCTCTGCTGAAACATGTGCCCATTAAAAAAATGAGTTAACCAGGTTAATCAATCATGTCCTCCTCACTGTACATCTAAACAAAACACTATAGGAGGAAAGAAGTGACACATAATACTCTGAACCATGTGCACTCACTAGAACATGCTTCAAGTGATGATGTTCAAGTGCATGTGTGCTTGCTCGTGTCTGTGTGTACCCTACAATGGACTGGTATCCCATCCACAGTGTATCCCGTCTTGCATCCTAGGCTTGTCGGAATAGGCTAAAGCTCCTTCACAGCCCACTATTGGATACAGTAATTAAAGATGGATAGATATTTACTGAGGGATAAGAGAACATGGGACTTGGACATAATGTAACATCAGCAAGTTTAAAATTCATATGACCCAACACCTTCCATTTACTGTAGATTCCAAATGACTGTCTGGTCAAGCTCAGAGCGCTTCATATACAGTGGGAGCTGTCTTTCACAGAAGGCAAGATGATGAAAAAGAAATTCAGCATCATCTAGAATCTGCAAACCCAGGCCTGATGAGGAAGTGGGTTTTTGAGGATTACAACATTAAAACAGAAAACAAACTATGGTCTACTCTGCAGTCATTATTACTACCTTACAGTAGCAGGATGAAAGATGGACAACACACAGGAGACACTAAAAAGGACTGGAATCGTATCATCAATAAGCATTAATGGAAGATTTTATGCATCAAGAGGAACAGATGGGCACGTTAGTTGTGTCTCCAGCATTAAAGCTATGGTCTTTCACCATCATCTCTGTTAAGGTAAGTCAGGTCATCTAGATCTCAGACCAAAGCTCCTAAAGGTGTCAGAAAGAGTAAGCAAAGTGACACCATCAAACAGAGCTCATATTGACTGGAGTGCACAGTACATGACCAGGCTTCTCCCAAGGCAACAGCCGCTCAACCTACCAGAAAGGGTGTGGATCCCGTATCAGTTACCTTTAAGTTCATGAATGACAATCATACCTGAATTCAAGGGACAGCCAATGAATAGGGCTTGTAATACAACACCCAAACAGCCACAACAACAACTTGAATCTGAAGAAAAAATAACACTTTTGTAAAACAAGCTATTATAACACTGGAGTATTTTTACCTTCAAGCTCCATTTTTTTTTCTAGTCAATAATACATCTAATCGATTATTTTTTATGAACAAAAGTTTTACTTTAAAAGTCCGGAAAGAATGAATGTAAAAAATATCAGCAATGAGAGTGTGTCTATTCAGCTGAAGTTTTTTAGTAATAGTAATACTAGTAATACTAAATTCTGTAAAGTGGTGATTCCTAAATTCTGACTTGACCTGCTGTGTCTGCACTCCCCCTGACAGAGCACTGCATTGTCAGTCAAGGCGCAGTGTAAGGCTCCTTTCTACCTTTAATTTCTCTTTACAGTCACTATCAATCTATGCCTAGACAGTTAGCAAAGTCAATTGCTCATCAATTTTAAACCAGTCGAGTCTAGACTAAATGAGCAAAATGAAGATTAAATGATTGTAAAGGCTCAAGCCAGACACGAAGATATTAGTGAGACTGAAATACTTTTAACCTGTCATGATAGAAAGATTCAACAGACAAGGAGGAAGTTGAGCTGCAAAGTCCGGGAGTCGATCCAAACAGTATTAAAGGTTGTTTGTGAAATATTAAGAACAGGTTTAATTTTGGATTATGGCTTCCTGAAATTAACTTTACTCTTTTTTTAATCAAATTGAACAGAGCCACCGACAGCATGTTTTGAACCAATTTGTTCTGAAAACCGCAGGGTCCAATAATGTTTAGCTACATCTTCAGTCTATGGGAGGAACTGCACCGAATGACCGCATTTAGTAACACAGAATTAAATAAAATACAGATGTATATATATTTACTATATACACATATTTTGCACTGTTTTATCAAATATAGAGTTACTACAATAAGACTTCCATTACAGAGCAAGTTCTTCCAAATAATTCAAGCTGTAGGCTCTAACATAAAACTAATCATTACCTAATACAAAATATTTTAGGTTTCTTACCTTACTGTATGTTGAGCAAATGTCTGTGGAAACTATGCATGAGGATTTAAATTTATATAAAACACTCTCCTTTTTTGTTTAGTCAGTATTGTCTGTACAAGAGCCTGTACAGGTAGCTCTCAAAACCTGGATCAAAGTCCTACGCAATGGGAGTCAAATTCTTATCTTCGTCATCATCTAGTATGTAAGGTGAAAGACTGCTACTGATTTCAAATAAATAAGCAGAAAAGTACTATATTGGGGCACTCCTGCCTAACAATGCCTACTATACCGGCGTTTGTACAATCCTAGATGACAACGGTCTGTCTCTCCTAGAAGATGAGCCGAGCTGGCTGTGCCTTGTATCATGTGAATCAGAGCTCTGCAGGCTGTCAGTCACACAGGGGCATGACTGACTGGAGTGCAGCCTTATCTGGACCTCCTGCTTGCAGAACGCTCTGTTAAGTGATGTCATCACTCTGCCAGCGGAAAAAAAAAAATCAATAAATACATAAAAAATAAGCAGATTATTAAAGAGCCGCGGAACAAACCAAACATCTGGATTTTCCTGCGGATAGTTTTAAACACTGTCTTGTCAGATAAAGTGCCGCTTGCCTGCTGTGCACACAACAAGTATGTGCCTGACAGCCTCTCTTCCAGCTTCTTATTATCCTGCTGCACAGACAGGCCTCCATCCTTGCTGTAAAAAAGAAGCAGCTCTGACACACTGCCTCCAGTTTGAGAGCAGCTCCTCAGCTCCCCTGCCTTCCCTGCACAGCAGGTGATAAACATCAGGCCCCTGCAGGGGGGTCGAAATCATCACCTCTCTGGCTGATCCACAGGAGCTTCTGCTGGGTGGACAGGATTGCAACAGTGCTCGTCGTTGCTGTACGAGGCACCTCCCTGTACATTATTGCAAGCCACAGGGCTTAGGCATGTCGGATTTGGTTTTATTCTACATCTACAAGAGTAGCGAAAGCCTGGCAGGTGATGGGGCCTTTGTGATAGAGAGATCACAGTAAATACCCTGGACATGTGCTCTGCGTTGGGATGAAAATGATATTTTGATGCCTACATACTGGGGAACAATGTATACTAGAACATTATGAAGTAATTTGTAAAAAATATTACTTAAAAATGAAAGGCAGTAAAAATCAAATGAAATGGGTTTTACACAAGGATTTGTGCCGACTAGATAGCAAAAAAGAAAAGCCATCCCAAAGGAGAACTGGATGTTCTACTTTTTAGTGGCAGAGCGCTGCTTCAGTTTGATATTATGCTGGCCTTAAAATTTAAATGCAACAAAAATACTTTTCTCCAGAAACTCTACATGGAGGGTCAGTGAGTAAGCATTAGCATTGAGGACAATTAGATTGTGCAGTAGGCTTTGCCAGGCAATGGTTGCCTGTCCTCAATTGAACTTGCCTGTTTAAGTTTTGATGGAATTATGCTGTGCAATGCCATCTAATGTTTAAACTTCAGGAGGTCATTTCTGACTGCTTCCTCTGCTCTGAATCATATAGACAATTACTTATTTCTGGGGTTCATGATTATTTAAAAAATATGCCATCTCCTGCATCAGTCTTTGACTTCTCTCCATAAAAAAGGTGACAGTACAGGCCTCCAGTAAGACAGATGTTATAAATACTACAGCAGGCCAGTGATTGTGAGTACTGACATAACTGCAGACAAGCTCTGCAATGAATAGTCACTCACAATGAGTGACTGCTTCTTTACCCCTCTCTGTTTTAATTTCATGTGTGTATGCACACTGGGGCACAGGTGCATCAGGGCCACTCATCTCCGAGCAGAGCACTGGGGTGGAAGTGCTTAACATCTTTCTACAGTGGGACTAAACAGTCATGTCATGTCATTTGCCAAACCGCTCTATACCATATGCTGTCGCAGGGAAGCCGGAGCCTACCTGGAAAGCAATGAGCACAAGGCAGGGTACACCCTGGACGGGGCGCCAGTCCACCTCAGGGCAAGTGCAAGTCAATCATACATGGGGACAGTTTGGCGGCCATGGTAAAGGCCGAGGGGGGAAAGTTGGTCCGGACACCGGGATAACTCCCTACTCTTATCGAGAGATGCCCAGGGATCTTTAACGTCTCATCCGAAAGACTGCACCTGCTACAGTATAGAGTCCCACTATATCGGGGCATTGGGACCAGTTGAGGGCTGCAGGGTGATATGGCTGCTGGCTGGGACTAAATAGTGATCAACCCATTAAGCTAGATGGGCTGAACAGTCTCTTTCACGTTAAATTGAAACCAAATTGATTTAAAACTTCTTTACAAACTTTGAAATATTGTACTATATTTAAAAACATGACTTTCAAATCTCTTCAAGTGGGTGCAAAATATGGCCTATTTATTCCATCTCTAAATGTCATCCAGTTTTTGAAAAACCGTGTATAAGTCAAAAAATATATATATTCACTACATTCCTCTTATCCATGTGCAAATTTTCTCTCTTTCTCTGTGAAATGTTACATTGGCTTTCACAAACTGGAAAAGATATTAGAACAAAGAAGATTCGTGAAGAAACTATGCTCTCCTGGACGCAGCTTCACTTTACACAGGCAGTCAGATATTCTGGGTTCAGCAGAACCGAGCAGTCCTTCCTCTTCTACCATCTACTGCCAGCAGAGGAAAGGGATCTACTCTACAGCATGTGCTCCTGCCTTAACTACTGCATAGGAATCAGTCTGGACTTGTGTTCCTCCTCAAAACCTTAATCAGAAACACCTACTCACACACAGAATAACTGCTCTCGAAGTGTGAGGACTGCAAATAGAATACTCTGCAGACCACATCTTGAAATGGGAGTGAGAAGTGCCTGAGCTATGAGCTAAACTGCAAGTGTTTTATTTTTTCTAGCAATGCCTGCCCTACAGTGTTATTGTCAGTGATGGAAAAGCAGTATGAGTCTTTCACACAAAACTAAATTGCATTATCGACAGGAATTATTCTGATTTACTTTTGCCAAGAGAAAATATTATTAAAATACTCTTACCTGATAAGCTGAATAACCTCAGCTCTGAAGAATGGGAAACAGCTATACCTTAGTATACAATCGAGACTGTGATTTTGTTTGCTGATAATTCCAGTTCAGTAAACTACAGAATTACTATTATTATTAACCTATTATTGCTATTATTAACAAAAGTTATATTTATTTTTAAAAATGTAAAATTTGGTGAACAAAACTCTTTATTGGAATTTTAACTCATAGATTCTCTGTTTTTAGCCAGTTTTATTCCACAATGCATATAAAAAGTCCAATGACATGTGAAGAGGAATGGTAAGACTGCAGATTTTCAATGAGAAACGTTACTAGTTTTATACAGCCCTCAGCATATATATATAAAATCTAATACAATTGTGATCCATTTAGTACCAAGTTTACCATGGCAGTCAGATGATATACTGTAGGATGATATAAGCAGATGTGGAGCCATTATACATTAACGCAGCTATTCAGGGCGGAACTGCTATATGAAAAGGTCTCACACATTACCACTGAGGGAGGAATCACTGATTATCTTGATGAGCCTTCTGTGTTATTATTGACTCAAAAGGGAAAGAAATTCTTCCGAGGAAGGGGAGAATTTTCCCTGAATCACTTCCTCTGCAATGTGAAGTGAGCAAGGGGGGGTAGGGTTACAGTTTGTTTCTAAAGCGTACAGACGTGCGAGTTCCAGTCACAATGCTTGTTTTGAACTGCAAGATGGATGCATAATAACCAAAAGTGTGACCCACTGCCATCTAGTTCGATTAAAAAGTGACCACCTGAGAGACTAAATGCGATTTCTTATTTAACAACAAATTCCCTGTCCCAACTTTAAATTCTTTTCAACATCCTACTCTTATTTCTTTGCATTATTTCTTCCTGACAAATACTGCACAACACACGTATCTTTCTATTCTTAATGCTCAAAATTAGTCTTGTACCTATAGGACTATGCCGCATTCAACTTTTTTTTTTATTTCTGGGGGGATAATATCATATAACCACCTATTGGTGTTGGTGTAAAACACATTCCACTATCCAAAGTCACAGCAGATTGCCAATTTGGTTTAAAAGTAAATCTCTGGGAAGAAAGTTAATCTGTTTTGAAGGTCTTAAAGTATGTGTGAAAGTCTAGACTATTTTATAAAATATGAATAAGGAGATCATATATTTTTACAAACAGCCTATGATGTTTGCGCATTCAAAAAATGTGAGCAAACTGTGTATAAACGGAGGAGACGCGCAATACTGATGATAAAATAAGACCTGGACAGCACAATGGGAGCGGGTCATGGAGGTTCCTGGGTAAGGACATGTTGCTTTCAAATTTCAGGAGAGAAATCAAGAAAGGTCTTGAGGCCATCTTGAAGATATGTTAACAACGGCCAGAACTAACAAAGGGGAAAATAATATTAACTAAAGGAAAGCCTCACTGATGCTTGAGATTTTATGAAATCGTATTTAGTCCGAAGCCTGTTTACGGCCCTGCAGGGCACATACGGAGGAGCTGCAGATATAAATCTCTTAAGCCTGATGAACAATCAGGAATTGTTATTTTAATATTGTTCGCCGTTATTTCCACTATAACTTAGGGACAGAGCTTGGAACTGGGGGAGTTGCCTTTGAATTATGTAGCTTTAAGAAAGTGACGGGTCCCTCTGAAATAACCCATTATTGCTTTTATTTTATTAGGCGCCACTTCTCACAGCCGTGCACGGCGGCACGCTATAAAAGTTGCACAAGACCAAGCAAAGTACTTTATTAAACAGGTCAAAAAGTTACAGGGAGAAACCGCTCTCCTTTTTCAGTGTCCATTTCTGATGAGACTCCGCTTTGGTTTCAGCGGCAGTAATGCAGCTTATAAATAACGTCTATGATTATTATTGGCTGGTGCTTTCGGTCTCTTCTGCAGCATTGCTATTACCACAAAACACATCAGTATTTAGCCAGAAAATCTGAAGGTTAAAACCCCACTAGGATTTGCGCACAGCGCGTTCATATCCAGTTTGCCGCTGAGCCACTGTAAAGCAGCATTAAGCATTTTCACATGGTAAAGTAAGGCTCCTGTACAGTAATTGAATATGACTTGGCTTACACTCTCCACAATTATCATTCACAAGCAATGCCTAGAACAGCTCAACTTGCTTTTCAAGAAGAGATCCCGTCTGTCTGAAAACATGCTAAGTGCAGTTTCCTAAGAGTGCGAGCTGGGAAAGCTGTGGAAGAGTGGGGTTTTTTAAATCAGGCCCTCAGAAAATGTACTTAACCCAGGCAGTATGAGCAGGGTTTAAAATCCATGGGTAAACATTATGCTAAACCTGCACTAAATCTGCAATTATGAACCAAGTGGTGTGAGGATTAAGAGCGCTTGGTAATGACACTGAAATTGGGAGGGGGTGGGAGCTTTTCAACCTGCTGGGAGCGATCTAAAACACTCCCTTACATTACACCCAGGACTGCTAAAGTCTGAGCGAGAATGAAACAGTTCCGTGCTCTTTGCTTCCCTGCACACACTGACAGCAGAGGGATAGCTGGCAGACTGCAGGATTGCCAGGCTGGGATGAGTGTGCGCTGTTTGCACACTCCACACCTAAATTTCAAGATTCCATCTCTTTCATCTGAGAATTTTGTGCAAAAACATACCATATCAAAACTCATACAAGACCAGGGACTGGCATTCAGTTGACTCAATCACAGAGCAGTGTACAGATATCCTAGTCTTGAGAAGCGTGCAGCACTGCAAGAATGAACCGTGTGTGGAAGAATAAGCTATAATGTGTCCATTAGTAGTGGCAAATCACGAAGCCATGGAGCAGCATGTTCCATATCAATATTCTGATGGAGGGGGAACACTGAAAAAAACAGCACAAGTGGAACTACCAGTGTTTTGTCTCCAGATATCACTTTGCATACTGCATTAGTACATCATAAATCACATTACAAGGCTTCATTCATTTCAGCTCTGACAAGCCAACCTAAAAATATTTGAAAACTATCACGTCTCATTGTGAGGAGCACCATACGATAAGATGGACCAAACCTGAAGAGGCAAACTTAATTATTTTAAAACATACAGCACTGCCTTCATAAATTTACGTAAACCCAAAAGAACCACCATTTCAGGGCTTTATTGTCTCAAAAAAAAAACAGAAAGGCTTCAGTGCATACTATTTATCAAGAAAGCATGAATATGCAGAATGCTACGTCATTATTGTGTAAGGTAAATCTCTTTTTTAAAACAAACAGATCTTGCACGTTATGAAAAAAATAAAAAACCCCAACGACAAATTCACAAACAAGCTGAAGAAGTGACACAAGATTACAGGAAGGTCTTGTTAGATCTGCAATATTATTTTAATCTCATTTAGGCCATAAATGGCTGAATTTTACATATCTATGATTTTATTTTTATCCTGTTCTGAATGATCAGAGATAGGTGGTTACGTGATGTGGAAACAAACAGGCCAATACGAAGTATCTGCAGTTTGAATCAAGTCAGGATTCCTCAGGAGCACTTGGGTATGGATTTTGATTAAATACAGCGGTGCATTACAGGGATGGTAACAGTGATGTACACTTAATAAAAGGTACAGTCTATATATCATAGTGCAGTGCATTGTAAATCATTGCCCATAATTTCAAGTATTCCTTATTTTAAGATGAGGGGTGCGGGGGGGGAGGGGGGGGGGAGAACCATTAAAACAGCAGCCATACAAGCAGTCAGATATTTACTTTGTTTGATATCATTTAAAAATAATGAGTTTTATCCGTTATCTAATTAACGAGGACCTTGCTTGGAATTAGGAAGCTGCATCATTTAGCCTACGGTTGTTTAGTAAATTGGCTTGGTGGCAGGCACGCTAATGCAAGGGGTAGCAGTAGCAAGAACTCGGCTTCTTATTACTTGAATTATAATTCAATGATCACCTTGGATCACATGCTATCCATAAATCAGGGACCTGACATGAGATGAAAAATTGTATTAATATATGAAACTTATTATATAGTCCAAAACGTTCTCTTGATAAATTACATTGTTCAGGCCTGACAATGATTGCATTTAAAACATTATTTCTGTTTGCTGGTTTACAGGGTGGAACTCTTCATGAAAAATTTACAATGCTCTGCTGTGCTTGAGAGTCAGAGGGCAATGGTAGCAAATGGCAGGCACAGAGCCACACTTTAGATTTGCTGGCGGCACCAGAGGGCCAGAAATATTTTTAAAGACAGGAAATAGAGCCAACTGCATTGAGCCGCGGTAAATATCCAGCCCCACGTAGATACTAATTGCGCTCCGCAACAGAAGCGCAGTAAATAATAAAATTTTAATTTCTCTTCTCTCGATTGCATTCCCCTCATGTACTGATGCATGTTTCAAAGAAATTTATAGCGGCTGAGGGAGGAAGAAAATAAAGGGGTAAAGCCCATGAAGTTTAATTTGAAATGAAGCTGAGCTCCTTAGATGATGCATAATGACAAATGTTTTTCTGCTAAGCCTGACTGGGTTACTCATGCTGTAGTTCCATATTATTTACATTAATTACATGAGGGCTGCTTTGTTAATGGTTCAGTCTGGTGTGGGTCGCAGCATGATATGCTAATGGTGTGAGAGGGAGAAAAAATGCATCTCAAATATTTATGGTAATTTTTGAAGCAATGTTTTTCGTGCCTTTATATTTCCACAACAAAAAAAAAAGTGGAAGGGAGAGAGAGAGAAAATCAAGCTGCAGGAAACAGACTTACTCATATGTGGAGTTTAATTGAAACAGATTTTTTTCAAGCAATGGCAGTGCTATGCAAGTGGGCTGCTGCAGACACAGAAAGGCCACTCTGTTGTAAGGCAGCCCTGTCACGTCACTCAGCTCCACCACGGGCAGATTCTTCAAATCTGTTACACAAACTCGGTGATATGATGGTGAAAACTTAAAGAGAAAAGAATGCAATTTTTTTTTTTCACGGAATAATAAGGTTTTTCAGAATCTGCTTTTAGATTTGTGTGGTTTAAATGCCCTTAATTTCTTCTGTTAATTCTTTACCTGTGGATTCTGACGTGCAGTCACAAGCTGATAAATCATGCAGTGCCTTTTCAGCCGTAGGTACAGAAAATATATGTGACTGCTTTGTATGAAAGTCCACACAGTCCCTGACATCAATTTTCTTTTTAGTTTTTGTAGTATGTGTTGGCACTTTATGTAAAACAGCTCTTGTTCATGATGTCCGATACACTGGAAGAAGTGGAAAAGTCCACACCGTTTTACACTGGGTACTTTTCAACCTGGAACTATTTAATCTTTCCATGGAGATCAAAGCCTTTTTTTCCCCTCCGCAGTGTCCACATTTTCATCTGCACAAACTCAGGATAATCGGACAGCAGAAAAACAGCCCCTGCAAAGCTAATATGCAAAAGACCCCCGAACAAACTAAAAACAATAAAATAACCACAATCAGATCCTAGAATATCATGCATTTAATTCAGAATTATGAGTGGCATTCCTCTGAAATATCTTGATTCTGTTTCTATTCTTTTTACATTGTTAGGAAACTGGTTATATTATAAAATGAACTGGACAGCATATAGCTGCATCATCATGGCCTTTTGTTGTTCTGCACTACACAGGAGTATGCCAAATAGATGAGACATAAGGCAATATATAGTATACATAAGATACATACAGCCTACAATTAATTAAAATGAAATAAGGAGCTGTTTTCTCCACATTCCAGGAGCAGGATAAAGTCCCTAGCTTGCATTGCCAGAGAAGGACTCAGCAAGCACAGCTTAAGGAGAACACAGCATTGCTAGGAGTCCAGAGCTGGAGTAGATCTCATAAGGGGATGGCAAAATAAAAGTATTGCCAGGATGCAAAAAAGCTTTGGAACAATCCACGAGGAGGGGGAAATAAGCAACCAGATGCAGGTTATATTAGCCTTCCTAGACCCAGGCGACCCAGAACAAATGATTGTCTTAAATCAAACGCTTCCAAACAAAAATCCAAGACAAGGGAATCACAAGTAACGCTAATGTAGAAAGTCATAGCTTTTTTTCTACTTCAGGGTTTGCTATTTCTTTATTTGCATTTAATCTATATATGATGCTTAGTTTGAAACAAACAATTATTAATTGCAAATGAGATATTTATTATATGTAATATTTGTTATTATTTATTTATTATAATTGGCATTCCCATTCCAGAGAAGAATAAGAAAGATTTAAATGTTTATATACACTCACACTGTGCATTTAGATATACGCATGCAGTATACACTGTGCAAAGGTAGAAACACACATATACACTGTAAGATACGTATACTGTACACTGTGCACAAAGCAATAGACACATCTAGAGATGCACTGTGCACAGATCAATACAAATGTATATACTGTGCATATTTTGATGCACACATACTGCAAAATTAGATACACACTTCTACAGATACATACACTGTGCAGTTAAATACACACATATACACAGACATATATACTGTGCAGTTGGAAACACACTTCTACAAATACAGTGTGCACAGTAAGATACACCTACAACTGAACAATGAAAAAGAAGACGGGTCTGTTTTTTCCAAGTGGCTAGGGCGTGAGTGAAGGAGAACGGAGAACTCCCCTGATGTTCTCCAATGCAACCCTCTACAAACCAGAGCATGATCTGAATCTCTTCTAATCACTGGGATCCGTCACACCTCGCACTCCTCTTACAGCTGCCTGACCATTTGTCATGTTTGTGCTCACATACAGAGAGATATATAAAGAAAATACCATAAAAAATATAATAAGTGAGCATCACATTACATGTCAAATTAAATGCCTAATATATGCTTTAAGAGTACATGCCCTGGCACTGTGTTATGGATCATCTGCTGAACAATAATTCATATATATTCCCCAGTGAGACACACCAGTCTGCGCTCCACACAAAACGCACAAATGTTTTTGACGACCTGTAAGAGCTCCACATTTCCACTGAATTTCTAAATTAATGCTGAGAGACCAGTTTACGGCGTTTTGTTTGGTACTGCTCACTCGCAGAACCGATTGTGTCCTAAATAATAAACCGCGGCCTCAGGCTAATCTTTCTTTCTTTCGGGTTTTTTTTCCTCCCTTCGTATCCCCGAATGTTTATGATGAGAACTCATTCATCTAAATCTGCTGGCCAACAGAATAAAATAAATCAAGAATTTCCCAAATATAACAATATTTGTATTGGGGGTATAATTGATGACCACAGCTGCACTAATTAAAACCCATCTGAGTTTCATTAATCTTGGTCACTGGGTCCAATCGCTTTGCGAGCTCTAAGCCACGCCTCGCCTATACGCCGCTGTCCTTGCACTCTGCTCCTCGCCGTTCAGGTGCTGTGCTTTGTTAATACTGCGAAATAATGGGAAAGGGCAATTAAGAATAAAGGCAGTGTGAACGTGGGTTTTAGCACAGACTCTGCACACACCAGATTGATACAAACAACAAGATTGCAAGATTGCAGATATTCTTCTGCTTATCGTAAAGAAATGCACACTGATAATATTGTGGCTGCTATGAAATTAGGTCAGAAAAGTCACAAAGATCTCATTGTTTTTAAGGGTGGTGCCAAAAGCAGGACAATGCAATTAAAATGAAGATATGTCATTGAAAACTTACACAGACACAATCAGGTCACACACACAAAAACATATGTGGTGTGTTACTAATAGGAAGGAATTTCCTTAAAGTGTAGGGGAAGCCCCTGGCTTTTCAAAGTTACCTTTGTGCCTTGAAAACATGTCCCAAACCAGTCCCACTGCTGACCGTGCAGTAGGTTTATTTAATAACCAACCTATTTCTGACAGGTTACACAGGGGCTAGAATTAAACTGGCTACAGATGGATCAGCAGGGTAATGGTAATACATGTTAATCCACAACTTTAGTTGCTCTGTTACGCCTCATAAATACCACTGTATATAAACTGCAATCTGTAAGGCTACTGCATAATACACATTAAGCCAAAGCTGTGCGAACAAAAAAAAATCAAGCATATGGTGCAAGCCTGTCAGAAACACGGTTTATGAAAAAGGCTTGAACGTTTATTAAATTTAACAGCACCTGAGGAACTAGTGCAACACAAACACTCCATTTTATCATTGTTATCCCATAAATTTAACAGCATTATAACATGATGAATTTAACATTATTACACTAACCATCATCTTAATTTTGGTTTACGCAGATAATATAAATGTGACCATACTGCTGGCTTATTATTTACAGCACAGCAATTGAATAACACAAAACAGGCTTTCGAGTCATGCAGCAGGCAGAAAGAAATGGGTTTTAATGCCGTACCAAAGACTGCCTCTCTGGAGCTTGTCCGGGCAGTACGGACTGGGGGAAAAGAGAAGCGCACACCAGCGAGACTAAAAACTATACTGAAACTGCAAGGAGATCAGGTTCTCTTGAGGTGGAGCCCGGGATCTGTGCTTCTTTTGTGTGCCATGAACTCTGACAGGAGCCCAAAAACAACACAACAATTTTCATGTAAATTTACTGTTCCCGAGATTGTGGTTCCCCTTCAGTCTTTCCACACCTTGGAGAGGAGTTTTTTATCAGACAGTTCAAGTCATGTAACAGCGATTTACCCAGAAAAAAAGAGGGCCAGTCAATTACTTATGGCAGTAAGTGACAGTGCTCCAATACATAAAGAATTTGCTACAGGACATTAAAATATAAACAGAATGAGGACTACATAGAGAGACAGACATTTAAACAAACACATTTTTATCTTTTTGGAATAGTTTACATAATCTTCCTGATCAGCAGTATCACAAGAAAATTTAATTGCATACTTGACTGTGCCAACCAGATCTTATATCCACAAACCTTCATGCTAGAGCTGAAATGTAATGTACATTTGAAGGCCATTAGATGCGAAGATATTTCCTGTATCCCAAGCCAGACTCCATAACACATTCAGTGCCTACATAGCCCTCATTCTCCCCAGGAAAGAGAGAGGAAACAAGTTGTGTTTTCAGTGTTCCAAACACAGCAGGTTTTACCTGCTAATACACCTTCCCTTAACACAGACTCTTAAGCCCAGCTTGTTCAGTTGGTTAGCTCAGCAGGGTTGTCTGACCACTGCTTCTTCAGCAAATTTCTAGTTCACACAACAAAATAGTTGTGATTATGGATCTGACCCAGTAGCACTGATCTAAAATTAGCTCTGGGAGAAGGCCGGGCACTTCCTACTCGGAGACTGAGCCCACCCAAACTAGAAGTGTAGAAATGACTGGGGTTTACTGGCGTCAGGAGCTAGAACAATCTGTTAACATGCACAGCGCCCAGCTAACACGAGGAAGTCAGCACAGGGCAAGTCCACCAGGCTTAAGCAGAGATGCAAAACATCAGACAGGCATGGAAAGGCTGTGAAGTATTTATTATATCCTTTCACTAGACAGATTAAGATGTCGCACATATAAGGTTTATTCCTGCCTGCCAGTAATGCATCACCCAGCCTGATCATCTACTTATTACCCACTGTACAGTCACTTCAAGACCAGAACGGTCATTAATCAGCCAATTTCACATTACGTGCCACCTTACAAACAGCAGTACTTTTCCCATGTCTTCCAATGAAAACAATTTTAATACAGCATAATACAGTTGCTATGAACTGATTTGCATCTTCCCACAGTGTGACTGAAATCATTTTTCTATTGCCGGAAAAAGAAGAGCTCCTGATTTTTGTATATCGCATGACTGCAAAAAAAAACCTGCAGGAAGGCTAGTAAATGGATTACTCCATTTGCCCTGCTTCTCTTGAAACAAATTTTCTTCTGCTCTCATTAAGTGGGCACGCACAAGAACAAAGAATGATCTTGAAGCAAACTGTTGTACTCAGGTAATTTTTAATCCTTGGTGCTAATGTAAATGACTGCTGGAAATGCACATTGGGTCACTAAAACAACGGTAGCTAAGAGCCAGATGTGACCTAGCAACCCAGGTGTTCAGGAAAAGTGCTGTTAACAGTGAGGATTGATGATCTAATCAAACTGTCACAGGCAGATCCTCAGCAGGGTGGTTGGAGGGGAGGTAGGGGAGGATAATATGAAGAAAGCCAGCGCATGCTTAGTGTTACTTCAAATTGATGCTGACATTTTCAATTGTGAAAAGGAATTTTTTTCCTAAGTAATGTAGGAAACAACTCTCGTAACCTTCCGGAGGATGTCAGATAATCAAGGAGCCGGTTACCAAAAGCAAACTTCTCGATGATGTGATACTCCTATGGACTGCAGTTCACTTAATCACCATCTGTGATTACATTTCGATTAACAAATACACATATATATTTTTTTCTATATACGCAGTTTATTTCGAGTATTAATGTGTTTTAATATAAAGGCAGCAGTAAAACAGATCCAGAGCAATCTAAAGAAGCCAGACACAGCACAATCAGCCCAACTGCAAGTTAAACTGTTTCCGGAGATTACACACTTAAAAAGTCTACACATCTGGGAACTTTAAAGCGTGATTTTGTATTTTTTTCTTTGGCTTCTTCATTTTGAAAAACACATTCCCAGGTGTACACATGGAGGATCCCTGCGGCATCTTGAACACTCCGTTACAACAGGACACTTCCCTTTTGATTTCCTGTGCTGTATTTGCCAGCATCACCCACGTGAATGTCAGGCTAATAATAATTAGATGCATGTGTCACAGCTTTTACCTAGTCCAGCTTTTACTAATAGCAGGAAGGTGTGTCTTGTGTTACCTTTGAGCAACTGAGAAATCCATGTTCTACACTATAAACAAAACTACATAAGTGATTTTCTTTTTCATTGTATAAAGTAAACCGGCTTTGGGTTATTGCTGATATACTAGTCATACTAGAAGAACAAATGAGTGTTGACTGAGTGGATGAATGAAATCGTTTGATACAGTGTCTCTGCTCAGTGTGCTAAGCTGTGATGCACCACTGCTGTTAACATTTATATATTGCTATATTGTTCTGTGGGGAAAAAGTTTCGATTGCACGAGACTTATGTGAAGAACAATGAGTGAGCTACAAAAAGCATAATTCTCCTGCTCAAACCTTGGAGGCCAGATGTACAGTATTAACCACAGTCTGTTAAGCAGCACTCCTTTGCTGTACATTCCCCGTTCCCTCTCTCCTCTGGCTTCCTTTGAGTATTTCACACTTCTGGCCTCGCCTGATGTCAGCAGGCTAATTTATAACAACACTGGTCAGAATGGTGGTGTTAATACAGAATTACACTAGTCAGTACAGGTGTTCTAATATGTAACAAAACTGGTCAAAACAGGTGTGCTAATGTGTAACAAAACTGGTCAGTACAGATGTGCAAATTCAGAACTAAATTAATTGATACAGTTGTAAAAAAATACAGAACTACACTAGTCAATACCAGTGTGGTCATTTGTAACTAATCTGGTCAGTATAGGTGTGATAATCTGTAACTTCACTAACAGGCAACATTCTGAGTCTTTATTTGGTATTTATTAGCATAGCTAGCCTCCTTAAGCATACACAAAATATTTCAAGCACTATTAAAATTGAAATCAAAGAGGATTGTAATTAGAATGATTATTTAAGCAAATCAGAATTTATTTAAAAAGACTTTGCTATTAAAGATTTTCAACTGTTTTCTGTTTTTACAAGATCCAGTTCATGCCAAATGGTGCAACTCGTAGCTGTGTTACTCCAAATTAACTTATTGTTAATATAACAATAATTAAAGGATTCCAAACCAAATAATAGTGTGAAGTAGTTCAGGTGGGTAGCTGTGTCAGCATGCGTAGGCTGCAAAAGAACAAGTAATAGGTTTATTCCATGCTGAAAAGAGAAGAAAGAAAACACAACGTTTCGGCCATGGAGCCAGGCTGAAACGTTTTGTTTTCTTTCTTCTCTTTTCAGCATGGAATAAACCTATTACTTGTTCCAAATAATTGTGTGCTCTGTATATTTATGTTTTCTTGTAAGAGTCCATTATTTTCTTATCTAATGTACATCTGAGGGCCCAACACATGGGCACGTCATATTCATCTCGACCAGACAGTCAAGCAGAGCATGAATGTGGGACCTTTAATGCCCCTCATTTAGTGCGGTGTCTTGACTAATAAAACATTCACATGGTGCGCACTGTTCATTCGGACTTGAACCACTCGCCACTCAATTCTCTACTCAATAGGCAGAGGAATTCGATCAAGATGCTGCGGCCTTAAAATATTCTCAGTATTCGCCTTATTACTCACATTTGCATATCTTCCACATGGCGAAAGCAAGGTCAGGCAGTAAACGTGTCCAGCTGCCAGAGTGAGAATGCTCAACACCCCAGCTGAAACTGCAGAGCATGTGGCCAGAGCTCGTGCTTGCTGTAACAATCTATGACTGTACTCCACATGGCTAACATGATTTCATGATTTATGCACTGTTTACATACTGTAGTTCCTAATTTACTATGGCAACAATGTCCAGACTTTAGGAAACCATGCACTTTTATAGCAACATGTACGTCTTCAGTTTCGACCATATGTTCACAAAGTACATAAAATCCTTGTGAGTAATCACATGGGTAAACGCATAAAAACTAATGTGGGTAATTTTCAAGTAATCAAAGTTTTATAGACTGCAATAGCTTTAAACTAACAAATTTTAATTATCATCTAATTTTAACTGCAATATTAACACAATCACTCATTGCAAATGCTCTTCCACATGAAATATTCAGAAAAAAAAAAACTTCCTTGGCACGCTGGGAAGAACCAACAGATGCAAGACTTTAACTGATCAAGAAAAATGGGGCAGGCAGGATTTTCTGCAAGAAGAATGTAATGTCGCCCACAAAATTCGATTTTGAGAAAACAGCAAAAATAATCTTATTGCAGGTGTTGACAGTGATCTGCTCTTTGGTTCGTGCTAAGGGTTGATACCACAGAGGAAACGCTTTTGCAAGAACCACGCATGTTTTCTGGGAGGTAAAGCCATTTTTTTCTGCCTTGAAAGCAGTGCAATTAACTAATCCACCAAAAGTAGTTTCTCCAGAGATTACCCAGTAATCGCAAAGGAAATACCAATAGGCATTGCACGCCATTGTTTTGCCCATTGCAGAAGCATGAAGCAGTATCACTACAGCAGGCTGCGATATGACTTTGTGAGCTTTGAGGACTGTGGTTGAGAATTCATGTTTACAGGAACAGTAGTCTAGTCTGTCAGATCGTCTAAACAGAAATGACATCAGAGGATTATAGAGTGATGCAGCCACAAGAAAAGAAAAGCAAAGAATAGATAATACTGTCCACTCCTTTAGATATGAAATACTTCAATGTCCTACTTTTTAAATACAAGGATTCTACGCAGTTTTGCAGAATAATCTCTTTCAAACATTTACTGTATACCTTTCTCTAAAGCAGGGTGTCACCACCATCTCTACAAGGTCTCAACCACTTAATTCATGTAATTACGTGATTCATTAATTGACAAATTTAACCATTCTCTCCAGGACTCCCAATGCTCATTAGGCAACTGTGTCTTGAAGTGAGTGTTTATTTTCCCCTCAAATGGCCACCTGTTAAAGACTTTGAGACGAATAAAACACCCCCAATCTTAGCCAACAGCAAAAACAGCAGGAGTCGGATTAAAAGCAAGAACCCGTGACAGTCCTGCAGGACCTGCACTGTCCTAGACTGAGGGCACCTGATGAAAATGCCTGGGAGCTCAAAACAGGTGCCTTGTAGTCACACACCAACACTTATCAGAAGAATTGGTAAGGAAAGATAGCTATAGTATGCAGCTGTAGCCCACCAGCTTTTGGCTGGTGACAAGTAACAAGTAACAAGTATCAGACTGAAAGAAAAAGACAAGCTTCCCTGGAGCCACCAAAGCCCTTTAAAAGGCTAGAACTAGTGGAAGATCCGAAGTTTGTAATACTGCCATGCAGCATCTCTTTAGCAATTGGTAAACTCCAGGGGAAACCTAATACAAGCCAAAACCTTACTCGCTGATTTCACTGCCGCCTTTTTTCGATGTTCATGCATGTTTGCCTCTTTAACTATGCATGCTGCTCTCGATGTTGAAACCAAGAGCACATAAAGTGATACAAGGCAGGGTATGAACTTCTGATCATATATGTAGTCAACCATGCACAAAGGACCCGGCCAATCAGACCACATAACCACAGAGTCAGTGAGGTCCTATGAGGCATAGGGGTTTTTTAACACATAAAAATGGTTACAAACGAGAGGAGGTCATTTGTCCCTTTTGGTAGTTAGTAGCTAATTGTACTGAGGAGCTCATCCAGCGGTTTCATGAATGAAGCACAGATATCAGCTACTACATAAAGGCTAGCCTGCTCCAGACTCCAATGACCCTTTTCCATAAAAAAGTGCTTTCTGTTCTTGAATTTAAATGCCTTTGCATGATTTACAACTACCATAACTCCATAGTTTCTGCTTGTGGCTCAACTAAAAAGGTTCAGCTTCTTAAATCCACTACAGAATTCCTGTAATCACTATAGGACATTCCCTACACTGCAACAGGGAACATCCTTTGGTGTTTACTAGCTACAGCTCTCTCATTCAAATAATTTAACCTACAAATTAAAGCAGTTTCAGACACTGTCAGAGCTTTTTAAAATATGCGCTGATTTCATCACAGAAGTTCTCTAGTACATGTATGTGGTGGAATCTAAAAACAGTGATTTGATTATCCCTAATCATACATTTCTGATGACTTTTTTCTTCTGATGAAGTGAAAATTAATTAAAAGGCTTAATTAGTGCCTTTATGAATGCAATCTATTTTAGAACATTGATTAATGAATGGTGAGCAATCAATGCAAATTAATCAAAATCTTGGTAAGTGACATTGTCTGAATGACTCATGTCCAGGTTACTTCTTTACAATTTAATTTCTGATATATTTATTGAATTATAGTCATAGTAATAGAAAACACATTTTCAATTTTGTGCCGTGGTTTTTGCAAATATTATCCTTAGTAGCAGTTATTTAATTCTTCTTACACTTAATAAATGGTTCCTTTCATTACTAAGGCTACACACAAGCTGAAGTTGGAATTACTCCATATTGTATTCATGCTGTTTATATATTAATTACTGATCAATTGATTTATTTATTTTAAAGCAAATTATTTCTACTATACTCTAGTTTCACAAGATGAACAATATCTCAGCTTGATGCACAAAGCCAAGAAGAATTGTAACTATTTCAACTCACCTTGCTGTGATGAAGCATTGTGATTCTGCTCTCGATCTATTCAAGACTTAAAAGACTGCCAGCAATTCTGCTAAGGTATAAACATGAACTGCACTCTTCCTTTCTTTCATGGAACATGTCATCTGTGGGAAAACATTTGGCACCGCACAATAATAGTGTTTGGCAATACAGGTTTTCCCAAAAAATGTAATGCGGAACTAATTTTATTGCTATTGTTGATTTTAATTCATTTAGACTGAGTTCTTGTTTTTCAACACCCTTATTTCTTATTTTATAGCATTTTATGGAAATGTGCAACAGTACAGTATTTGACTTTTCTGAAGTCTTTTAAGGAAACCGACTTGGTTTTGAGGGGTGTGCATGTCAAATCAAGGGAGAGAAATCTATCACTTGTCCAATCTACTACTGTCTACCAAGACCACCTTGAAACACAGTGATTTACTGTATAAGCTTATGAAAGGCAGTCTGTCCTGCACTACAGGCTGACTGGAAGAGTGTTTTAGGGAGGTGTACTATATGCAAAATGTCTGAAAGACAGGGAAGGAAAAAAGAAGTTAGGTGCCTAGTTTCGTCACTGACTTGCAATTGGATGAAAACCCTCAGGAATCATCTGAGATTTCAGCTCCATAAACTATGATTCTCCAGATATTCCCCTGGAGCTGAGTGTGGTCTCTTAATTAGCAGTCAAGAAAGTGCTCTTTTCTGATAAAGTGTCGAAGTGGGAAGAATAAACTACAGGCGAGAACAGCAATCAAACTGGAGGGAAGGATATGTCAGTATAAAACCTGACACTGCACTGTTATTGCTGCCATCAATCTGCTGAGGCTGGGCTGAACATCAGAAATGACTGCTTTCCCTCACATTCCTACCACTCAACTCCCATTTCATCCAAGCCTTGGTTTCCAAAAGAATGCTAGGTATCAGGATAACAGTGTAGTTAGTGTCCACAGTGCAGCTTCCTTTCACTTTGTGGATGTAAGGGAATTCAGAAAAAACCCACAGCATAACAGATTGGAAATGATAAAGATGCTTTTTCTCAATAAGAAAATCATAAAAATGGCAAAAACACACAAGCAAACTCATAATAATAAAAGACTACTGATGATAAGCTAGTAAAATATACAGCTTGTCCACAGACTATGAAGGCAGAGAAGGGGCAAACAAATTTGTCTGAACTAATCTGTTTGGATTCCTCTGAATGCCAGTACCAGACACTTGGGACTGCACAGAAATTTGTGATGTGACCCAGATTTGAGAAATATCACTCCCCCAGAGGCCAGCAGTGAGCCATATCACTCTGGTGCCTTTAACACTCTCCTAAATGCATTTTTCGACTCTCGTCTTCCACAGGTGGCAGAGAGTTCAGGCCAGCCTGGCTTGGGGCAGGGTAGGAAGGACTGTCGGGCTTTCTGCTGTGCGGAAGAACGAAGAAAACGAAAGCAGACCGCCAAGCTCCTCACACCCACAGGCCTGCTACAGCAACTCGCTGGCTCAGGCCTGCAGAGGCTGTATTTCAGGATGCCACTGTGCCTTAGCCCTCAGCTCACGCTTAATTCACACCCAGGGCCAGTCATAAAATTAAAGAAAGGTAGATTAAAGAAAACGCAGAAATCACTATTAATAATTAAGGTGTCAGATTTTCGAATGACTTGGGGGCCGCAGTCTTAAATGTGGTAACTGCAAAGCGAGGCTGTGAATCTTCAGCACTCTCCCTGGAAGCTCACCTAGCTCAGCTGCTTTACAACTTTCTCTTTTCAGATTTCTCATCCTTTTTTTTGACAAAAACAGAAAAAAAGGGAGCCTGTACAATTACAAACATCTGTATGCCAACGAAAGAGCAGCGATTAGAGAAATGCACGTGCCTTCATTTTTTTCCCAGGAAGAAATTTAGCTGTACTATAAAAACGGAGAAGGAATGCTTACTTGGAACGAATACTCTGGCTCTTGAACATCCGTCATCGGCACAACTAAAACTTCCTGTAACATACAGCAAACTTCATACCAGATTATTAGAATGACAGAACATTTTTTTTTTACTGTTGTACACATTTGTTTGTGTTTTTATAACAACTGAGCCACACAGCTGGTTTTGCCTTTTGTTGCTCCTGCTCCAAATTGGAAATAAAAACAATGTCACAGGGTTATATGCGTGTCCAAAAATCAGATGGCTTAAGATGACTACGACATCAGCATAACTCTGGCCAG